>NC_034012.1:21523944-21823944 GCF_000346465.2 Prunus persica
ACGGTTTGGGTTATTTTAGTCCTTGGATTTAAAAAAAAAGAATCTCCACATATTCCCCCGCCCACCCCTCTCCACTGTGCATCCAAACCAACCCTTGAAATTTCTTACTCCAATTTTATTCCCTTTTATGTTCCCAGGAAAGAGGGGGGGAGGAAAAAAAGAAGGGGGGTTTTTTTTTTTTTTTTTTTTTTTTTTTTTTTTTTTCTGATCCCAGGAAAGAGAGAGAGAGGTATATACCAAGTAAAAAAGGATACTACCAAGAAAAGAGATTACGTTTCCAAAAAAAAAAAGGGAGGAGAGATAAAATTATTTTATTTTATTTTTATGAGAGAGAAAATAAAATTAATGATTTTTTATTTAAAACATTAAAACTATTTGTCATGTCAGATTTAATCTCAACCATTAAAAGTGAAGTAATCTAATGGCCCAAATATTGTGTCAAAAATATGGTACCACATATCCGCCCCCATATATATTGTATAGTACAACCCTAATTTCTATCCTTACAAGGTAATCTCCATCAATTTCAAGAATTCTCTTCATCTTTCGACTGCAAGTAAGCCATTTTATTTTTCTCTATAATTCTTCTCAACTGTAATTTGAAGTTCCGTATAATTTTTTTTCAATATATTAGTTATCTTATTCGTTTATGTGATATAGTAGAAATTTGACGTACATGCATCATACTTGTATCTTAGAAATATTAATGGTGTTGTTTTATAGCTATGAATCGAAAAGATCCTGCGTGGGTGTCAAATAGGCCGAACATTAAAACTATTTGTCATGTCAGATTTAATCTCAACCATTAAAAGTGAAGTAATCTAATGGCCCCAAAATTGTGTCAAAAATATGGTACCACGGATCCGCCCCCATATATATATATTGTATAGTACAACCCTAATTTCTACCCTTACAAGGTAATCTCCATCAATTTCAAGAATTCTCTTCATCTTTCGACTGCAAGTAAGCCATTTTATTTTTCTCTGTAATTCTTCTCAACTGTAATTTAAAGTTCCGTATAATTTTTTTTCAATATATTAGTTATCTTATTCGTTTATGTGATATAGTAGAAATTTGACGTACATGCATCATACTTGTATCTTAGAAATATTAATGGTGTTGTTTTATAGCTATGAATCGAAAAGATCCTGCGTGGGTGTCAAACAGGCCCTGTCGGGCCGGCCCATCCCATTTAAACTCGTGCTTTTAACGTTTTCGTATCGGGTCGAGCCGACCCATTTAATTTATCGAGCCGTGCCGTGCTGGCCCATTTAGTAAAATCATTGATCCCGGCTTGGCCCAAAGCCCATGTCCATATTGAAACGGGCCGGGCCGGGCTCGTGCCATACTTGGGCCTAAGAACCAATCCATTTAATTTGAATTTTTTTTCACTTGATTTTTTTTTTCTACTAGATAATTCAAATTATAAACATTAAAAATATAATTAGAGGCAAGAAATGATGAACTATTTGAAAACATTAATCAATCAAACATCCAAACAATATGAAATGGCGGAGGGCAAAAAGTGTCCAACTCCACAAAGTCCACTTCAACTTTTCATCTTTAAACAACTTATTATTTTATATGTGAAAAAATGTCTTGCTTTGATTATAAGAGAAGCGTATATGTCATATGTACTAATTAGATATCAAGTCCAGTGTTGTTTAATTAATTTGTAGTTGATATGTTTAATTAATTAAGGACCCAAGTAATTTCCCTAAAATGAAAGACATCAAATATATATTTATGATTAAAAAAAACATATAAACAATGACATTAGATTTCAAATGATTGCATTTTGACTTTTGAGAAAGAAAAAAAAATGTTAAGTGGGCCGTGCTTGGGCCGTGCTTAGGCTCGTGCTCAGGCCAAGCCTGGCCCGGTCCATTGGACCTCATTTTTTGATCCCGGCCCGGCCCAAGTTTTTGTGCCGTGCCGAGCACGGCCCATTAATATTCGTGCTCGTGCTATGCCGTGCCTCATTTAAACGAGCTGGGCTCGTGCCGTGCTTGGCCGGCCCGTCCCGTTTGACACCTCTACGTGAAAGTATGCAAAAGAAATATAGGGAAAAAAAAATACTTGAGATGCACATTTTGTGATCAAAGATGCAATGGAGGAATTTCTACACTTAAGCATCATTTGGGTCAAACTCATCATGGTTTGCAACCATGTAAGAAAGTTCTTGAGCATGTGAAAAAAGAGTGTGCCGCAACTTCGAAAAATTTTCAGCTTGAAAAAAGAAAGAAAAATGAAATGCTTAGAGAGATTGGGGATGATCCATGAGGAGGGGCTCAGAGTATGGAAACTTCATTGGATGAAGAATATGGAATCCTTGGTACTAGGAGTGTTGCAGTTGATGAGGCTCTTAAAGCACAACCTAAATCAAAAGGACCAATGGATAGATTTGTCACTTTAGAAGCTCGGCAAAGTACATTAAATTTAGCATACAAACAAGAACAAAGAAAGGAAGTTTTTCGAAAGATTGGTCGTTTTTTCTTCTCTAAAGCACTCCCATTTAATATTGTAAATGATCCATTTTGGCTACCTATGGTGGAAGGGATTGCCGCATATGGTGTAGGATTTAAGCCTCCATCAATGCATGAACTGAGGACTTGGATCCTTAAGGAAGAAGTTGGATGCATCACGTAGGGAAATATTGTTAACATTGAAGCTACACTCGCCTACATGAAAGTGAAAGCGTCAGTGGATCTTGAATTTTTTTGTAAGTTTAGTGTAAATGAGGAGAATAGGCTTGCTAACTTGTTTTGGAGAGACTCTACTTCACTTTTTGATTATGTTGCCTTTGGAGACATTCTCATATTCGATAACACATACAAAACCAATATGTATGACAAGCCTCTAGTGTTATTTGTTGAACCACCGGGCGAGTGTTGGCTATGCCCTATTGCTTGACGAGACCTTTGGAACATAAAAGTAGTTATTGGAGACATTCATATCCTCCATGAAAGGCAAGAAGCCAACATCAATACTAACGGATGGGGATGAGGCAATGTGCACAAAGCAATTGAGTATGTGTTGCCCATGTGCAATCATAGATTATGCTCATGGCACGTGGCAAGGAATGCACAGAATAACTTAAAGGATGAAGAATTGGTAAGATCATTTCAAGCATATCTTTGGGAACCAATTATAGTCAATTAGTTTGAAAAGAAATGGGAGTTTTTGAAGGACAGAGTTACTACACATAAACAAAAGGAATGGCTGCAAATGATGTATGCAAAACGAGATGCATGGGCGAAATCACTTCTTAGACCCAAGTTTTTTGGTGGTATGTGCACTATTCAATGCGTGGAGTGTATGAACAAATTTGTGAAAGATTACTTGAGGAAATGCGTTAAGTTGTTTGAATGCATTCCAGTAATTGATAAGGCCATAGCACGAATAAGGAATACCTCGGGGAAGGATGATTTTGACCAAAACAGTCAAAGAAAGTGTTCACTGAAAAGTCTTGAGCAACATGCTTCCCAAATTTACACTCATAGGTGCTTTTTATTGGTATGTAATGAGATCAATGCTTCCTCAGCACACATTCATGAAAAAATAATTCATAAATTCGGAGGACGGTTGTATATTTTAATGAAATACGGTGAACCGTAAAATAATTGGAGTTATGTGTATCTTGGTGGGAAAAATGTTCGAATAGAGTGCAACTGTCAGAAATATGAAAGCGAAGGCATCCCATGTTGCCATTTGTTTTATGTGATGAAGTGGGAGGATGTTATGGAAATTTCATCGTCACTCATAATGAAGTGATGGAAAAAAATTGCCCAAATGGACAGTGGATATGCATTTATGTCAAAAAGTGGTAGCAAGGAGGTTGTACAAACCGCGAGATACGGAAGTTTAAGTTGAATTGCCAACAAAGTATGTTTGTATGCATCAAAGAGCACAGAAGGGTATAATATTATTTATAACTTTTTCTTTTTAAAATAAATTAATGTTCAAAAGGCTTACGCCTCAGTGCTTCAAGGCTTACGCCTTGCATAAGGCGACTAAAACGCCTCGCATCAATGCCTCGCCTTTCAAAACATTGCAGTTTACCACTAACCACTATTCCAATGATAGAAAAACACAAACTAGTGATAAGAAAACAATGAAACTTTCCCCCGCTTCTTCAATAGATAAGACTTTTTGCTTGAATTATCCAAATATCTATCAAATATCTATCATGATCAGAAGACATTCTTTGTCGCACTTGTTTTGCAAGATTTATACAATGAACAGAGTTTAATAAGTCAATGAAAGCCAAAAATGTCAAAAGCAGGGACTAATACATGACTAAATTTCACAAAATAATAGAACAGCGTATACAATTTGTCAGGTGAAGCTTTATGGCAAGCAAAACTAAGTACAACCAAAGCTTTTTCTTACTACAAATTCGGAACTTCAAATTTGAGACATGCAACAATGGCACATTCTTGAAAATGGATATAGAAAATACCAAATATTTTATACAGAAAAGCATCATATGAGTTAGTAAATGTAAACTAAAACCTACCCTCATCACAATTCAATCCTAGAAGGCTCAAGAAAAGAAAATTGT
Source organism: Prunus persica (assembly GCF_000346465.2). NCBI lineage: Eukaryota > Viridiplantae > Streptophyta > Magnoliopsida > Rosales > Rosaceae > Prunus > Prunus persica. The sequence goes on from NC_034012.1 coordinate 21,528,509, forward strand.
AGAAAGCATCATAAATTTCAAGCAATTCAAAAATACATTCTATACAACTATAAGCAATCATGGTTCAAATTACTAGAGCACAAAAATTGATGAACCTGAACACGAGATCAAAGTTGCAAACTAATTAGCACCAGATAATTCAAAATCGGGCCAGTATTCGTTGACCTTATGACTTGTTGATTTTGGCAGGGGTATTTTAGCAATTCTCTTCTCTATCTTCTCATTCCTAGTTCGTGAGGATGGAAAAGGGGCTAGGGTTTTCATTTTCCTAGGTTTCTGATTGAGTAGAAGGAGAAGAAGAGTTAGAAAGAGAAGAAAACTCACCTTGCAGCCGTTGCACCAAAGGAGAATTCGTTGTCGAATTTTCTTACCAAATTACTTCTCTCCTCTCTTTTCCATTTTCTGATTTTCTTCTTCTCCTAGTGAGAGCTTCTGGGAAAAGATAGAGAGAAGAAATGCACAAAAAAGAATTAATTCTTATTCATCAGCGGAACATGAACGAAATGCAACACAGGGTCAAGCCAAGCCAATGATGGAAGAAAATCAAGGAAAAAGGAGGATATGTCTGAGTCAGTCTGACAATTCTCCGAAGTTCTTTAGATGTTTTAATTAATGGGTTAATTACAGTTTAGTATCTTGTAATTACACTCTTAAGCCCCGTTTGGTTTATGGGAAAGGAAGGTTGGGGATGAGAAATCAATTGCTTTCCCATGTTTGGTAAGTCAGGCATGAGAAATCGTTGCCTGGCAGATGGGAAAGTAAGGGGAAAAGTGAAGTCATCCTCCCTCCTTGGGCTTTACGTTCCCTTCTCATGGGAAAGTAAAGCCAACATTAAATGCACCTTATTTCTGACTATTTTGTCCTTACTAATAATTTTATCGAAAAACTATTGGTATTCTTTTTTGTTTTTTTAATTCATATTTCTTAAAATCCTCCTAGCAACGTTCTATTTCTCCAAAACGTATTTCTCATAACTCTGTCTACACAAGGAAAGGAAAACTTCAAGCTCACCCAAGTTTTCACATTCTCATCCTTAAAGCAACTTCAAACAAGGTGGGTATTATACTTTTATTCATCACCCAATATTTTTCTTTTTTATTTTTATTTTTCCTTTTTCTTTCCCACTTGAGCACCCAAATATTCATTATATGAATTGACTTAAGTTATGGGTTTAATAGTTAGATTATTTGATGTCTTTCTACTTTTTCTTTTTCTTTTTCTGGGTTTAACATGTATTTTGCTCTAATACACCGTTTGAAATTTTGGTTGAGCTAAGACTAGACGTTGATATCTCACACATATATCTCTCACACCATATGAATATTGAGGGAAAGTTGCAATCTCTCTAAGCTCATTTGCATCAATACAAGTTGTGTTAAATACAACACTCTCTCACCAACTAAAGAGCAAATTCTTTCTTGTTTGCATACAACCAAAAACAGCTATAATCAATCAAGAAACTATAGAGATAGAAATTTTTTTATAAAGAGAGTGACTTAGTATTTGCTATTTCCTGTTGTGTTTGGAGTAGTGGGTGTGAGTGAAATAGAGAGGATTTATTTTTTTATTTGGTGTCTATGAGGTGGTGGATTATGATGCCAAATACATCACTACAAAAAAAAATAAGATACGACAACATGAAAAATTGCATTGTCCTATTTGAACGTTGTGAAAAAGGGTGATAAAAAATGTTCATTTAGCCACGTTGTTATACACCATTGCGAACCATCATTTTATGATGTGTAATAGTATATTATATCCCCAACGTTGCTGTGAATGTTGTGATTTATATTTAAAAAAATAACGTAGAGTTGTACGTTGCGAAATAGTATTTTATATCCGTAACGTTGCGATAGATGTTGTGATTCCTATTAAACAATACAATGAAGATTTGGGCATTGCAAATTAGTGTGTAATATTCACAACATTGACATGGATGTTGTTGAATCTGATAAAAATATTTTAGAAATTATTATTCTATTATTATAATATTTTAGTCCCAATTGCCAAAATATTTGGCTCTAAATCCAATAGTAGAGGAAAAATTGGCGCTTAGTCCTAAAACCCAAATTTATATATTTTGCTAAAACTTGAAACACAATTGTTGGGCTTGCTTTTGAGAACCCGATTGTAACATCCTCTCTCTTTGAAAACTGAAAATCAATTGGAATTTGGGGATGAGCCTTAAATGTTGAAATTGTCTTCAAATGTGAGTTATTGTTCTTTAATTTTTCAAATTTTCTTTCAGTTTCTTTGAGTTCACTAAAGAATTACCCATGAGTTTCGTAGACGCTTTGTTTAACGGTTTCTTTTTCGTATTTCTTAGTTTTGAACTAGTAAGAGAGAACGAGTAATCAAGAGGGAAAGAAGAAAAGGTACTGCTCTCCCATCGTGTTTTCCTAATCTAGACTTCCAAATTTCTTTCCAATTTTCTATGGGTATAGGTCCAATCGTGTATTGTAGTTTTTACACTGCACTTTGCTTAAACTAAGACAAAGACATAACTTAAAGACTGATATGATGTTTTGATTATTGTACTTCATTTTAATTATTTTGCATTGATTGTTTCGTTTGAACTTTACACTTGTTTAATATTTTTTTTAATTTTTTTTTTCTCTTCCAAAGTAATTTATCCTTGTTAAAAAGTCATGGTATACCTAAGAAGTTACTATTTTGTTTCATTGAATTTTGTCTCCATCTCTCAATGGCAAAACAAAAATTAAGAAATTTTGTGCGTAAACAATTGCTAAATTAAGTTGCTGCCAATGGATAAGGAATAGGTTCACTTACCAAGGTTAACTTGTAGACCTTTAAGACACAACCCATAACGTTAGGTGTTTTAGGACATTTCAAACTAGATTATAAGAACAAAAACTTTTGTTTTGTAGATATTTGGATGAGTACAGGGTCGAAGAGCGTAATTTTGTCAATAATGCCAGTGAAATTGGAGGAAATCTAGATATAGTTTGCCCTTGTGGGGTATGCAAAAACTTGGAGCACCACCTTATTGATGTAGTGTATGATCACTCGATCTTACATGGCATGGATCCTAGCTACACTACTTGGCTCCTTCATGGTGAAAGGTCTAGTGAATCTATGATACATGGGGATATAGAAATGTTGGAAACATATAAGATGTATAAAGAGCACATTGGTTTGCAAGAAGGTAATGTGGAAGCGCAAACAAATGAAAGGATAGAGGCAGAAACATCAGATTTTATTAGGGATGCTGAAACTCCTTTGTTTGATGGTTGTATAAAGTATACAAAGATGTCAGCAACAATGATTTTATTTAAGCTTAAAGTTGCATTTGGTGTATGTGACAATTTTTATAATGAGCTCCTCCCAATTATTTGTGACATGCTCGCAGATCACAGCACACTTCCTACTTCAATATACGCAATTAAAAAATTGCTAAAGAAATTTGATCTTGGTTACGAGAAGATACATGCTTACGTCAATGATTACTGCTTATTTAGAAGAGAACTTGAGCATGTGCAAGAGTGCCCAAAATGTGGTTCTTCTCAATGCATTTGATGGTATAGTAGGATTTTGAGTACTAAAGTTCTTAAAAGGCATTGAGATTGAACTTTTGTGGTAATTTAGTTAAGATTGTTTATTTTTGTTGAAATGGTACCACTCTTAATGCTTTTTTTAATTTTATAAATATGACTGATATTTATTTTATGAATGATTTGCTGGAAGTTGTATTAAAGATAAAGAGTGTACTGCACAAATGATACAAATTTGAACATGATTTGGATGAAAATGATTGATAGATGTAATTTTTTAAATAAAAAAAGAAAAGAAGGGATTTGACAATGTCCCAATTCATGTTGTGGATAACAATTAGACAACGTCCAAAGAGTGTTGCGAAAACTAATCTGCAGCATAAATAAGACGTTGTTAAAAGAACAAGTGTATCACGACGTCCATGGAGCGTTGTCAAATATGCTATAAAATGTTGTGTGCCATATTTAAACAACATTCATGCACATGTAAGACAACATCTGTAACATGTCGTTAAATGAATCTGACTTTTAACTACATCAAGGTACGCGACAGTCGTAAATGCATTGTCAAACACCATTCACAATGTACACTGCGCGTTGTTAAATTCATATTATGGTATAGTGCTTGTTTCATTTTAAAGCCTAAGCTACATACCCAAATCACACTAATAGACTTTGCTTAATTATGGCTTGATGTTTTTATGTTAGTTTTGTTATTTTGGTTTCTTATTGATTGATGGTATTCTTTTCTTGCTATAATTGATTATGTTATTAATTGGTTATGTTATTAATGGTATATTATGTAGTTATGGCGCGTATAAAATTGTCAAAGAGGAAAAGGACTCTTCTAATGTTGGATTATGTTATGTGTTTGTCTAATATCATGATCATATTCTACATTATAATGTATATTATTGCGGAAATGCATGGGAAAGGAAATAAAGTGATATTTCCGAGTTACTTTCCCAGCATTACCAAACATGGGAAAAGAATTACCATTTCCCACATCTTGGGAAATGATTTCACATCAAATCCGTTCCGTGAACTAATGGGGCCAAGGGCAAGCCCAATGGTGGGCTTTAAATGAGGCTCCAAATATGGTAGATGAACCCTTATTTAGAGCTCCAGTGGAATCTTTTGGGCTTTAAAGGTATCTATCCCACAATGGTAGGCTCTATGCTTGGGGCTCTATATTTTTTATGATGTAATTTAGTTTACATGTTAATTTGTTTGTTTGTTTGTTTGTTTGTTTTTTTTGCTATGAGACCTAAATTTGTATTAATGTATGTTGGTGTTATGTGAGTTTTTTTTACAAGGAACATTTCAACTAAAAAAAAATCAAAATTTGGACAAGATTCCTAAAACTTTCATATTCAGATCAAACAGACGGTTTTGTTCGAATGTCAGATTATAATGGAGGTAGATGGATGCAACTCCTCATCTTTATGGCTTTTATCCATACTCATCTACTTTGTCAGATAATAATTGGTGGTAGGTTGATGCAACTACTCATCTTTATGGCTTTCATCCATACTTTGTCAGATAATAATAGGGGATAGATTGATGCAACTCATCTTTACGGCTTTCATCCATACTTTGTCAGAAAATAATGGGGGGTAGATTGATGCAACTCCTAAACTTTATGGCTTTCATCCACATCTCTTCTACTTGGCTAGATAATAATGAGGGTAGATGATTATGTTCCCTTATAAATGTCAAGGGCTCAATATGCTTGAACACACCACATCCCACCCATTGTATTTCCACAATTCAATTCTCTCCCACACACTACAATATCCGATAACGACTCTTTCAATGGAGAGACAGATGCCCACATGATGATTTTGGCTATGTACGAACAACACCAACTCCGCATAGCAGTGAAGAAGAAGGCTGAGAGGTTGTCTCATGGTGGCACAACGTCATGACGACGTACTATACCAAGAGATCGAATAAGTGCCCATGAAAACCTTATGCAAAATTACTTTGCTGATCCTCCTTTGTATCCCCTATCAGAATTTCATAACAGGTTTCACATGAGGCGTGAGCTGTTCAATCGAAATAATGGAACAAATTTTCCATTTCGACGACTATTTTATGCAGCAACTTGAGGCTACTGGAAAGCTTGGTTTCTCACCCCAAGTGGATAGCATAAATGATGATTACTTGAAGATAGCATAGTCTACATCATTCGACGCATGCAAGAGATTTTGTCATGCAATCAACAACATTTATGGGCTTAAGTACCTCTGGAAACCAATAAAAGCAGACATGTACAAAATTCTTAAAAAAGAGGACGAACGGGGGTTCCCCATCATGTTAGGAAGCCTCGACTGCATGCACTGGGAATGGAAGAAGCGTCCAAATGCCTACCACAGTGCGTACACAAGCCACCATGGCCGTCCTACGATAATCCTTGAAGCAGTGGCTTCATATGATACATGGATCTAGCATGCCAACGTTAGAACATTGGGAGCCACTAATGACCTAAACATACTGTACAAGTCTCCCCTTTTCGATGATGTCATTAAGGGTCATACTCCACGCTTCCGGTACCATCTTAATGGGAGAGAATACAAGCATGGGTACTACCTTGCAGATAGGATTTATCCAAAGTGGAAGACTATTGTTCAATCTATTTCAGACCCTCATGGTCAGAAACATCAATCGTTCTCCAAGATGCAAGAACATTACCATAAGGATGTTGAGAGAGTTTTTGGTATTCTTCAAGCTCAGTTTGTCGTTGCTCGACAATGGTATCAAAAATACATTTGGGAGGTAATGAAGACATGCATAATTCTCCATAACATGATTGTTGAAGATGACGGTGAAGATGAGCAATCTGATGAGGGTAGAGAGTCTTCAAGCCATGAGGTGACATATCATGTGGAAGAGGTCATGGTTCACAATGCATTTATGGGGTATTTGGTGGTCGCAACGGAATGGTAGATCCAACTCCCACTATGCCCTCCGAACTGATCTGATTGTACACATTTGGGACAAAAAAGGATCAGAGAATTGAGCTTTCCAATTGAGTGTTTCTATTTTTGAAATGAGTGTTGTCTTTAGCATTTAAATAACTAAATTGCAATGTTCTTGCACTTTAGAGTTCCTTTCATATGTTTTCATTTTCATGTGTAACCGTGGTTTTCCAATAACTAAACATGTTTTTCAAAATAACGATACTTTATTACATAAGGTTGAAATATAAGAACAAAGTATAACAAGCTTTTAATAAAATAAATACATCAAAATCTAGATGTCATCAGGGGGTTGGGGACGATAGATGTTATCTTCAAAGTTTAGAGAGCAAGACGCTTCCTAGGCCTTAATATTTACTTGTTTCCGCTCGAACCACATCCTTATAGCCGGAGTTAAGATTGTGGAAGTGTCTTTAAGCATAATCTTAAGCTCTTTGCTCTTGAGAATCTCATCTTTGTAAGACTTCATGACTTCATTAAGCTCTCTATCTTCTTCAACACTAGCTTCTGCAACTCCCTTTCTTTTTAACTCGTTTGCTTTTTTGGTTCCAATTGGCCTTCGACACGAGTTTGAGGTTTGCATGAATTCTTGGGTTTCCGGAATGGTCTCCATTGGCGAATCTTCGTCTAGCAGAGTGGAGGCATCAATTGGAGACGTGTTCACAGAGGGGGAGGATTGGTATCCTTCAAACGGTTGCCACTTATGGGCATGCTGGACAACATTCCAGCAATGGTCAAGGAGGAATGGTTTTCGTTCCCTCTTGAAATACATCCATCTTGCATCTTGTAGCTACATATGTGAAGAATAAGAATTTAAATAAGTTGACAAAAAATCTAATACAGTAAATCAAATAAATTCCAAATCTATAAAACTCACATTGTCAACTTCTTTTGCCCACTCTTGTTTAGCCTTCCCACATTAGCCATACACTCCGAGAATTTGGTGAACGAAGCGCTGATGTTCATCCAATGAGATTTCAAGCTCTTTGTTGTCCTCACTTCCTTGCTCTCAGAGTGAAATTGTAAAAATTGATCTTTGATTCGATTCCATGTGGCACCACTTGATCTTCACTAATGACAATCCAAGCTCGGCAAAGAGCTACGTCTTCGTCGGCGGGGTAATTTGAACCCTTTTGTTTCGAACCTTCCATCATTGGTGGAAGAGATAGTAAGAAAAAAATAGCAACCAATAAAAAATGTTGTGAGTGAAAATGTTGATAAAATTGGAGAAGAGTGGTGTGAAATTTTTGAGAAAACAATGTGATTATTTATAGGGTAAAACAATATAACCGTTGGTTGGTTTCTTTAAAAAAAAAAAAAATTGTAGCCGTTGGTTTTAAAACTGAAAAGAAAACTCAAAGTTACTATTGGTTGGCTATTATTAATGTTGTATTCAATTTTAAAAAAAATTAAAAAATAAAAAGCAAATTCAAAGGTGCCGTTGGGTTTTGAAAAATTAATATTTAAGTAATTGAGTCTTGGCTTTTGGTGCATCAAGTGTAATTAGGTAGGCTCAACTTTTCCACTTCACTGGTCCCACGTAAGTTTCAGTGGCTTCAACCAGAGTGCTATATATATGGAGGTGGATGCAACCCTCCGGCAAGGCTTGGGTTTTCAAAGACCCAACTTGCTTCCATTGGGGATGCCTTTTTGACTTTAGGTACTACCTTTTGAAGCCCAAAGGTGGTGCACCCCCATTTAGAGCCACTATTGGGCTTGCTCTTAGGACATGTTAGTCCCTACCTTCGTGATTTTTACAATAACATACTATGATTTTTTAAATTTGTTACAATATAGTTCCACCGTTAGGGTTTCCAGCAAATATCTCCGTTAGTTGCTGACGTGGCACTATGAATCCCACATTTTTCATTTTTTCCAATCCATACTTATAAAGACTTTTTTTTTAAGTAAGGGATTTGGGCTACCAGATTTACAAATCTCTATGGTCCAATAACCTTGTTTGGCAAGCCCACTATGAGTAACTTCAGAAATTCTTGAGATTTGAAGAAGGGACTTTGTAAAGCCCAAATCCCATTTTGAAGTATTAGGCGTTATTTGTAATTTCGAGAGATGCTTGATGTCCAACATGTTGTCACTGTCGGATCCGACGTCTGCATTGTCTGAGATTAAGGGATTAGTTTGTGATGGAGTTTGATCGGACGGTGGAGAGGAGGAGAACTGGGATACGAGAGGGCCTGACTTTTGTTGTTGGAAAAAGATTGCTTTTTGACGATTTGAAAAGCCATACAAACTAGAGAGTAGAGAAGACCAAGACTGTGGGCAATGTTAAAGGCCCATTGTAGATGAATTTTTTATTTTTTATTTTTCTTTTTGAGTATTTTTCTACTACTTCATGATATTGCAAATTGTAATACATTGTTTATATATTTGCACAAGTTTTCAAGTAGTTTTATGTTAGGCTCGAAACTATTTAAATTGATCACCAAATCTCTACTATTATAAAGCTAGGGGAAAAACAGTTGGGGTCACAGGCTTCACCAAAAAAATTAGACAGAAACACTCCTAAAACAAAAAAAATCTCAGGATGCATGAATTTTATATTTTATATTTTCAAAGGGTATTGTTGTAAACAATCAACAACAAAAAAAAAAAAAAAAAAAAAAAAGAAGCCGAAGAAGAAGGGGAGAACACTTGTATAAACAAATATGATCGTGCGAGAAAACAAGCAAGAGAAGGGGAGAACATATCCCACATTCTGCGGTAGTTCGTGAGTGGTTTAATTAAAACTACCAGGATACAAAATGGGAATGTGTAAAAGAAACCAACAACCAAAATTGCTCATAATTAAATGTCGAGTGGGTTGGTGGTTCAATTACTATCACAGGTATGAAATTTAAGTTATGAATGAAAGTTTGGTTATTCAACTTAAATTTGGATTCTCTATTATTCCTTCGTTCCTCTTAGGCCCGAGTTCATACAACATCAAAAAACCAAATAAAAACTAGAGAAAAGCAGAGGTTCAGAGCCACCAGCAAGATTTTGCCACACCTTTCAGTAGATAGAGTCTCTCCACCGTCTTCTCTTATAGTCCATCTACCATTTCCAAAGAGGCCTTGTCTTGGAACCTTTTCACCTCGTTCAACTTCCTGGCTTGGGTTTCACATCACAATTATGGCCAAAAGAGATGTTCTCACCTACCAACTGCTCCACATAACCAAGTGAGCAGGGGTTGCGATGTCCACTGTAACATCTCACATTGACCAACGGAGAGGAGATGATGTGCCTTATATGTACATGCCCGCCTCCATCTAGCACGAGGCCTTTTGGGAGCTCACTGGCTTCCGAGTCATGGGAACTCCAAAGTTAAGCTAGTTGGGGCTAGAACAATCCCAGGATGGATGACCCACTGGGAAGTTGCTCGTGAGCTCCCAGAAACAAAATCATAAGGGCAGAGAGGGGGGCCCAAAAGGGACAACATCGTGCTACGACGGAGCCGATCCGGGGATGTGACATCCACAATATACAATATCTACATATATGTTTATAATAAGAGTTCATTTCAGTTTGGTACCATGAAGTTATATCCTTCAAGCATGTTTGTCCCAACGTTTTCAATTTTAACAATCACGTACCCTTATTTGTAAATTTTTTGCAATGTAGCTCTGCCGTTAGATTGGGTATTTGAGAATATGTTAAAGTGATGAAATGGCACATGTAGGACCCACATTATTTTCTTAAACTGAATAAAAAAATCTTTGAAAAACACAATTGAATATAATATTAATAATTTTTTTTAATTCACTTATGAAAAAAAATAAAAAACCAACAAAAACCTTTATTTTTTCTCTCTGAACCTCTCTTTCTCCCTTTTTAATTTAGTTGGGCTGTCGTCGATGAAGCTGGAAGGATGGGGATGAGAGAGGCCAGATCTAGTCTTTGTGGTTCGGCCAAGGGGTGGGATGCTGGAGTGGTAATGATAGGCCCTTCTTTTCAAAACTTAACTTCATTTTAGGTTTGACTTCTGCTGAAAATTCGGCAAAGTTTCCCCTATAAATTGAACATTCCCAAAATTTACACATGTCAACAAACATTTAAATATATACACCAACTGCTAGTATACATATATAAAAACGTTCCAATAGTTAAATACGTCATAGGACAATATCAGAGCAACTATACAGATCAATTTACAAGGAAGATAACAACTTGTGAACCAAGAACCCTACATCAAACTGAGGTAGTGCAGGAAGCCGAAACTGCCCTGTGGTGGCTCACAGATGCACGTCTATAGCCTGGGGGCGCAAACATTGAAAATGTGAGTGGACCAAAAATAAAGTTTGGAAAAGACATAAGAACATACTAACCCCACTGTAAAAACAGTTATGCAAAACTAAATTATCCTCTTCATTATATTCGTACCGAAATCAATGCATTCATATATTTATATACGTATATGCCAATCATACTCATGGTCAATAAAACTCTCTTAAAAGTATTGAAATCAATTTAAAACTACCACCTAGGTGTACTCCTTTATTTTCGTCAATTCCTGATATTCGTCAATTCCTCGTGTCATAATTTGTGACACGTCCTCGCAGGTCTCGGTAATACAAGGTCGACCCGAGCTGCAATCTCGCAGGATTCAGGAGACCTTTAGACAACCTGATCCGCAATCCTCGCTCCCACAGTCCAGGCGTCCCCGAAACTCGTGGAGCAACTGTCAAGCGCGCTGACTATACCAAAGGCAACAATTTTATTCAGAAGGCAACATTTATTCTGAGGCAACATTTATTCCGAAGGCAACATCTTTATATCTGGGTACCTAAGGTGGCTTAAGAAAATATAAAATTTCTGAAAGACCTGATGAATAACTGAATTTCTGTTAAATCTAGAACTCTGCTGCCATTTATCTAATATTTAGCTAGAATTTCCTTTTCCTATATCCTTAAAGGATATCCCACTCGGCAGCATATAAATTAAAATATTTAAAAGCACATATCAAATATTGGAAACACTAATATTTGAATAAAACTTATTTAAGATCAAATAATGAAATTGAATTGCATAAATTATTTATAAAACAAAAAGTCCACTCACTACTGGTTTGAGCTAGCTAGACTTCTTGAAGGTCCCTCTTGCGGGTCTGCCTGGCCCCGGGTGTCTGATTAAACCATCATTAATATTTATTTAATAAAACTGCTCGGTATAAGTATTTAATTAAAACTCTTACCCCCAGTTTCTAGAAGTGCGTGCACTAACTTTATAGTCATTTCTATGCCCACTTAAGCATTTCAGATGGTTAGAGCGGTCTGAAAAGACCCGACACTCGCTAACCGATAAACTTTCATATTGGTCAATCCGGGACCTCGTGGGGTCCATGACTTCCAATTACCAATCCGAGAGTTCCTATAAATTCCTCACATTTTAATAACCATGTCCTGCAAGTCTGGTCGGAATCGGACAGTCGGATTGCTCATGATCATACAATCGGACAGTTATTGTTTAACTTAATCTTTGAAATATTAAATCGGAGTATCCGGGACTCCAGTTCTCAATCCGCGAATTTCTACACGATCCTAGAGATACAAGGTACGACATACGTGAATTTGGGTTTGATCCAACGGTCCGAACCTATTGAACATGGAAATTGCACAATATGCAAAATCCGTTCGAGGCTCAAACGGTATCCAAATTGGAAGCCGAGCATACTGTCGTGCTCGGGATGACGTGGGAAACATTGTAGGACAAAAACCCAACATAGACACCCCGGCAACGTGCCGCCACCGCCGGCAGGTGCATTGAGTAATTTTTCGGTGATCGGAAAACTCCAAACCGCCGGCCAATAATCATACCTACGGATTAAGCACATCAAGGGGAGTAACTTTATTCCTTGGCTTGACGATCAATTCCACCTCTAAAGCCCTCGAACGAAGCTTTCTGTCACTTGAAAACCTAGAAAATTTAGTTTCAAAATCAACGAAATTGGAATGGATTCACGTTAGGCTTTCGAGGGATGACGCAAAGAGAAGGTAGGAGAGTAGTTTAGGTGTAATTACCTGAGCTGTGGCGGTCGGAATCCGCCGAAAAATGCCCCGAAATTTACCGTTTTGAAACAGTCCATTTTTGGGCTCACTTTGGCTCGAATTTTGGCTTTAATTTCCTTAGATTTGGGGCTGAAAATTAGTATAGATGTGTAGAGGGGAGAGAGACGAAGAGAATGGATCCAAAATCGTGGTCGTAGGCGGCCGGATGTGGCCGGAATCTTCGTCGGAAGCCACTGAGGTCGTGGCTGGCCTGAACAGAGAGGAGAGAGAGGAGGTCTGTCTGCGTGAGAGGAGAGAGAGAGGAGGTTTAAAAAAAAAACTGACTTCGAAAAATTACTATTATGCCACTGAGCTTCTTTTGATCGTCATTTATTCATTACAACTCCGATTTGAGTCCATTGCGTGTCTACGGACTCGTATTGCCGTGCTCTACGCAACGGTCCAACTAAAATGTCCAAATTCTTCCTCGAACAAAAAGTCAACTTTTTATCTAATAAAATATTCTAGGGGCAAAATAGTATTTTCTCATAATAAATTAATAATTAAAAATTAATTTGGTGAGTAGATATCGAGGTGGGAATGGGATGAGGACGGGGGTTAGGCAGTGATGCGACGACGCTCCAGGCCCACCATCGGTGGTCCATATATGTCTTTTGTGATGTGATGGTGGATGCAACTGTGAATGGTGGTTAGGGAAGAGAAGGGGGGTTTGGGTTTGATCGGGAAGAAGGGCGAGAGAGGTTCAGCGAAAGAAAAAATAAAAGGTTTTTATTTTTTTTATAATTGTTTATAAATATTTTATTGAATTTTGTGTTTTAAAAAATTATTTTATTCAATTTAAGAAAAAAAATGTGGGCCCCACATATGCCCTGTCATCACTTAGCAGATTTCCTACTAGCCAATCTAATGGATGTGTAACATTGCAAAAAATTTGCAAACTAAGGGTATGTGATTGTGAAAATTGATAATGTGGGGACAAACATGTCTTACGGGTACAACTTTAGGGTACCAAACTGAAATTAACCCTTATAATAATAGTAGAAATATAGCAATAGTAGTCACTATCATCAGTTAAGACAGTCTATAAGTTATGGCAAGTTTAAATCTCAATTATATATGAAAAGCCAACAATACACAAAATGTATGGGGATTTCTTAGAATGAAGTAATGTATTTGGATGAAACTATTTTTGATTCTTACAAAAATGCAATCAATGCAGCAAACATAAACAGACTAGCAAAAAAAGGAAAGAAAAAAAAAAGGGACTTCTGAAATTTTCTATGAGCCATTAGCCAGTAGATAAACGTGGAAACCAAACAACGCACTCAATAAAGAACATAATAACAAATGCATAACCCACCATTTCATAAAATAACCGTTTTCTCTTCAAAGAAGTTCATCTTCTTCTTAATTCTCTCTCTATTTCTCTTTCGTTAACATGGTATCAGAGCTGTAAAAATATTAGCTGTAAGTGTGGTCTTCAAATATGATTGTCATATTAATGTAGAGATTTGTTGCAGCATTAAGAGTGTGAGGTATTTGTATAAATATGTTTACAAAGGTTTCGATAAAGTAACTTTTGAGGTTCGTCGTGAACCTAATGAAGATGAAATAAAGCATTTCATTGAAGCAAGATGGGTTTGTGCACCTTAAGCTTTGTGGAGGATATTCAAACTTGTAATGAACTGAATTTATCCGTCAATGGAATGACTGCAAATTCATCTTCCTAATAGACAAACAGTTTGCTTTGATCATGACCAAATTGTAACTGAAATATTGGCAAATGACATGATCTCAATGACCATGATCACAGAATTTTTTATAAGAATGCATTCTACCCAGCAACATGACAATACTTATACAGGGAGTTCCCAAACGATACAGATGGATTAAAACAGAAAAAAGTATGGACTGAGAGGCTGACCAAAAGGTTATTGGATGAATATATTCAGTCTCGCCCAAAGAGGGTGAAAAATTCTATTTATGTATTCTTCTTAATCATGTTAGAAGACCAACATCATTTGAGTATTTAAGGACAGTGAATGGCATCTTGCAACCAACATTTAAAAAGGCGGTGGAGCAACTAGGCTTGCTAGAAGATGATGATAGCATTAGACAATGTTTGCATGAGGCCTCTAACATTAAGATTCCATCAGCTTTAAGAAGATTGTTTGTCACCATCTTAGTTTACTGTGAGCTGCATGGGGTACGAACATTGTGGGATGAGTTCCACACGCTCTATTAGCATACAGTCTGACTTGGCTGAGTTGATCATCAGCAGTTATTTGGGATGAAGCAACGATGGCACATAGTTTGCATTTGAGGCTCTTGATCAAACATTCAAAGATATAATTGGTGTTGACTTACCATTTGGAGGAAAGGTAATGTTTTTTTGGGGAGATTTTAGACAAGTTCTTCCGGTTGTAACGAAGGGCACAAGGTCTGAGAATTGGTGCAAGAGAGTGTAGTAAATTCTTGATTTTGGAAACATTTGAATATCATTCATCTTAGACAAAACACGAGATCCATCAATAATCAAGGGTTTTCGGAGTTCTTACTTAATGTTGGTAATGGGGAACAATCAACTGTTATACCATGGGAGGGTGAATAATCTATTAACCATCTTCCATGGTTATAACATGGGAGGGTGAACAATCTATTAACCAATTAGTTAATAAGGTTTTTCCTGATTTAGATTGTCATGTAAATGATGTCATATATATGGTTGAAAGAGCGCTAATAACCCCTAAAAATGAGAAATATTGAAAAACTCAATCAAATGATCATCAATAACTTTCTGGGGCCTGAAGCATCTTATGCTCTTTTGATTCAATTCAAGATAACACGAGAAATTTATACCAACAAGAATTCTTGAATTCCATTTCGCCTGGTGGTATGCAACCTCATGAATTAACTTTGAAGAAAGGTGCCCCAATAATGCTTTTAAGAAATATCGATCCGAAAATGGGGTTGTGCAATGGTACGAGGCTCACTTGCCATGGAACTTCCAACAATCTTATTGATACATAAATTTTATCAGGGAAATTTGCAAGGACTAGAGTGTTTTTACCAAGAATCTCTTTAAAGACTGCAGAAAGTGCCGCCCTCCCATTTGAAATGATAAGAAAACAGTTCCCTATGAAGTTGAGTTTTACACTTACAATAAATAAATCACGACAAACAATACTGAATGTGGGGATTTATTTGCCAAATCATATATTTAGTCATGGACAATTGTACGTGGCATTATCAAGGGGAGTTTCAATAGGTACAACAAAAGTTTTCGTTAAGAAAGGGGAATTAACTGGTCAAGAAGGGGTCTTCACAAAAAATGTTATATATACAGATATCTTGCGTCTATCTGATTCATGACGAGGTTAGAGTACTTCTTTTAATATTTCACAAAATTGAGAACATATATGTTATCATTTTTGCTACTAAATTTATTAGTTTTTTTTTTAAAACATGTAGAGCAACTCATGAGATTTCAGATGTGGAAAACTATTGATTCTTTATTCATGCTCAAAATTGAAAATAATGAAAATAATGTGAACACTAATTTCATTACTAGTTTTTAGAATATGTTTTGATTTCATTGCCATTCTTACTTTGTAGGTATACGTGGTTTTGTTTTGCTTTCGCCAAATTGTGAACTTTAGAAAGTATCTTTTTGAAGTTTTGTAATTGGGGATGGAGCCACTAGACACTTGAAACAATTAGAAATATCGTGTTTTTGTAATTGAATGTATTATTTTGAACGTTGGGGGTACTCTTTTTCCTTCATCTGGGGTTTTGTCCCATTGGGTTTTTTCTTGGACCAGGTTTTAATGAGGCCCCAAAGTTGTAAGTTCTTAATTTTTTATCTTAATTAGTTTATTAAAATAATTAAATGTTCACATGTCCGGCATTCATTGAGTAATTGGAATAAAAGAATCTATTTGGAGAAATTGAACAACTTTGTTCTTTTGAATGTTTTACCATTCTATATCTTTTACTTTATAATAGCCAGAGTGCATATGAGGCTTTTTTTCCTTCATGCGTGACTTCCATTTTTTTAAATTTATATATCTATATTTTTGCAATTGAATTTTCCTAGACGGGCATTTTATCACCTGCATTTTCTAGATGGCCGTTGCAACAATTTATTTTTTTCTTTTATCAACGTAAACTGTTGAGACGAGCATCTAGAAAATACAGGCGATAAAATGCCTATCCAGGAAAATACGTTCGACTATTGTTAGAATTAGTTAGTAAGTTGTTGTAATTAGTTAGAGCCTTATAAAGCTTAACTCTATGTATTGTACATTTATCTATGAAATAGTACAAAGAAATTCATCTTCCTCTTAATTCTCTCTCTATTTATCTTTCGTTAACATGGTATCAGAGCTGTAGATAGATCGGCTGTAAGTGTAGGTCTTCAACTTCTTGAGGTATATCAGCCTTGAAATTTATTTGGGTGTAATATGCTACATTCTATTCTGGCATATAAAATATGACTTCAGTGAAGCATGTATCATGTGGAATTTTTTAGTTATATTCATACGGAATTAAGTTTTCTTGTTGCTAAAAACAATGGGATCAAAGAATTTGTTTGACTACAATAGTTGAATTGATCATTTGTTCTTCTTTCCTGAGAAACGAAAGGAAAAAAATGAAACAAAAATAATAAGAGAAAAAGAGGAGATTTATCATGGTCCCTAATTCTAAATATGTTCATGGTCATAGGAGTATCAATTGAGCATTGATATTCTGCAAAGACCAGTACCCACAACATCTTCTCTATATGTAGAGAATGACGAGGTCTCAATTCTTTTAGTGTATTGACACCAAAATGTGTGTATAGGTGCTTGCATGAGAATAAGTACACTAAACGCGATCAAATACATGAGTTCTAAAATGGAAGTCTTTACTCACATGTCAAATTAAAACTCATAGATTGCAATAGTGCAAACTAATCCTTAGAACTGAGACATCATAAATGTTTTATTGCTATGTTGCTTGTGTTTGAGGGCACTATACAATTGTGTTGTAGAAGACATGACCTAAAGGTGTTTATTAGGACTCTCAATAAAGTCATGGAAGCAAATGAATGTACAACAAGAGATCTCTACTCTCAATAAGGAGAGAAAATTCTCCAAGAATATGATTGATCAAATCTCTGCACAGAGTAGTAGATAAGATTTGAAATAAAAAATCTTCAAATCTTTCTAGGATAATCATGTAAAGAAATAATTCATATTAGGATATTTGATATTAGATTTCAATATCTAATAATGTGAATAAAGAGTATTGTATAAAAGAATGATTCAATTGTACGGTCATTCCAATTTAACAGGCTCTTCCCTACACTATGTTTAGCTCAGATAACCATGACATGCCGCTAGGAGTCAACCATGATTTGTGGAAGTCATGAAAGGTTCAATCATAATTGACCTTCACTAATAGGAAGAATTAAAGAGTGAAATTTAATTCACAAGTAAACTCAGAGAAGTTGAGTCTACCTACTATCTTGTTGAAAGGAACTTATGGATCGCATACCGAGAAATGAGATTAGAGGAACAAATAAAGAGAAAAGAAACTAGGAGTTAAAAGTCAAAGTCAACGATCAAGTCAAAGTCAACATATTTGACTGGAGCAATTGACCAAGTCAAATTAGTAAGACTATAATAATAATTTAAAAGTGAAATCATAATTCATAATTAAAGTTAATTATGGAATTAACTTTGACATAAGGAATTAGATTGTGCTTTAAATATGATTTAAAAGAAAAGATAAAATACCTAAAAGCCAAACGGGCCCAAGTTGACATGACCCGACCCAAATTCCACATTGGAATTTGAGTCGAACCTTGTGCGTGTTCAACACCTGGCAGGTGCCGGGCACACTTGACCAAATTGCTCTTCTAACTAAATCTTGAAGTTCTTTTTCAAGTTTGACTTTTGCCAAAAATTTGGCAGTCTCCCTTTTAAAATGCTCGTTCCCCAAAATTTTTTACCTATATAAAACTCATTTCAAATATCCACAATCGTTCAGCATGCACCATGTTAGAACCCACACAATCCAACAACAAATCTTTGTGGCCTCAGTCCTTACAGAAAACCTAGGGTAATTTCAGAGCACGCTAATTCAGTTAATTTACAAAAGTAGTACAGATACATGAGAATATCCTACATAGTGGAAAAAGGATGAGTGGTGGGTGAAGACCGCCCTGTGGTGGTGCTCTGGTACACGACTACTGCCTGGGGGTGCAAAACATTAAAAGTGTGAGTGGACAAAAGAAAGTTTTAGAAAATATAATATCAACATACTAACCCCACTGTTAACACATTTAGAAATTCAATTGTATCGATGTTTTATATTCGTACAAAAATTCAAGTATGCATATCTATATACATATAACTGATCATGCATTCAAACAGTTCATCAAAACCATTTGTAAGCATTGTAAAGAAATAATTCCTTTCCACCTAGGTGTACCCATCATATATCCGTCAATTTCATGATTTTATATTTATTTCCCATATCATACCGTCAATTTCAAGTGTCACCTAAGCGACACATCCTCGTAAGCCTCGGAAACACCAAGTCAACCCGAGTGGCATTCCTTACAAGACTCAGGGAACATTTAGTCAACCTGAGCTGCATTCCTCACTCCTCACGGTCCGGATATCCCTAAGACTCGTGGGGCAACTGTCAAACGCATGCTGACTCAACCGAAGGCAACTAGGATGTCTGTGGACATCATTATAACCGAAGGCAACATTTTATCCGAAGGCAACCTTTTGGTACCTATGGTGGTTTAAAAACCTTTTCTGGAAAATTATAATACTATTTCTTATTAAATCCTTAAATACTGATACCATTTTCTTTTCTACTTTCCAAGCCACACACATTTAAACATAAACAAAATTTTATAGAAATATTTGAATTCAAACTTTATGCTTGGAAAGCAAAAACCATAAATAATTCATTCCAGAAAAATAATAAAACTTTTACTACATAAAATTCATTTATAAAACAAAAGCCCACTCACTGTGCGTCCGAGCTAGCCTGACCCTTCGAGGGTCCTTCTTGCGGGTTCAATGAAGCCGAGTACCTATTTAAGTAATTAAAATACTTAATTAATAAAATAGCTCAACCACAATTATTTAACCAAAACCCTGACCCTCGGCCTTAAAAGTGCATGTACATAACTTAAGAAAGCTCCTAGGCCCATTTTCAACAATTCTGACAGGTTGAATAGTCTGAAAAGACCCGAGGTTAAATAAGCGATTAAATTCCCATATTGGTCAATCCGATCCCCCGTGAGGTCCACAACCTCCGATTAATAATCCAAAAGTTCCTATAGGTTCATAAAAATCTAATTAACATATACTATGAGTTTCGTCAAGATCCGACGGTCCGAATATATCGAACCCGGATTATGCCTAATATGTAAAAATTGGTTTTATACTCAAACGATAACAAAAAAATTTATCTGAGCATACCACCATGCTGGAGACGACCTATGGATAATTTTAGGCTAAAAATACATGGGTAGACCCTGCCGATGTGCCGCCAAGCGTCGCCGTTTACAGTGGTTGCGTTGAGTAATTTCCGGTGACCGAAAAATCTCAAAATCTCTTGCCAATACCTATGCCAATTTGTTAAGCACCTGAAATGAAGCATTTTTAACTCTTGGACCCCGTTCAAAAAGTGGACAGAAACAACCCAATTCACGACCAAACCATCGGAGCATATGGGTGTTTAAATAACTTCCAAATCACGAAATCAATCAAAACTACCTACATAAACTGATAGAGCACTTCGAGAGGATGAAGAACCATACCTCACGCGTAGGAATTGGTGGCTGGAGTCGCCGGAAAACGGAGGAGGAAAACTGACGAAACTACTCGTCGTTACTGCTGTCAATCCTCGGGTTTTCGGAGAGGGAAAATGGGTGGAATAGAAAGAGGATGTCGAGCTGAAACTTATGGTACCAATTTCGTGGCCAACGGTGGCCGGACGACGACGAACGACCAACGGAAAGATGGAAGTACTGTAGCAATCACTGGTACTGTAGCTCTCGGGTTACTGTAGCAATCAATCAAAGAGAAGAGAAGAGAAGAAATAAGGGAAATATGCTGATATAATCAGTTTTCATAAGTGGTGTTCTGAAATGATCAGGTTACAAATTGTGTTCTGATATAATCACTTGTGAACGTGAAATGACCAAACTGCCCTCCATATAAAAGCAGATGTATTGGGGAGTTATTGGCCTTTGATTGCCGACCTAACGCTTCTGGCTTCTCTCCCTTTCTCAGCTCTCTGTCACGGTTTTCTCTTCCTCTCTCGGCGGTTTCTGTGTCCATCGACCACCACCACTCTATTTCTCCCTCTGTCACGAAAACCTAAGCAGCACTATGTCGTTCTCTCTCTGCAGTCAATGTTAGGGTTTGGTGAGGGGGTTCATGACGGTGAAAGAGAGGGTTTAATCGTTAAATGCTCTCTCCCTTAAACGATGTCTCAGTTCCCTCTATTTTTGAGTCTTGAATCGACGTCGTTCTCTTCTCCTCTGCTCCTTCAGGGCCTAAAAAAACCCTAAATTTTGGTTTCGGTTATGACTTTGTTCACAAACGTCCTCCTCCTTCTCAATCCTGTGACAGACAAAAGTCGCGATTTGCTGTAGGTGTTGCTGGGATTTCGAATTCGGTTCTGTGCAGAGAAGGAGTGATTCTAAGGTGGGTTTTGTATTTGTTATTGACTAGTTTGTGTTTTTGTATGGTTATCATTTGAGAAGGATAATTTCACTAACCTGTGACTGAATTTGTGAAGTTTAGTAATTAGAGAGATTGCAATAATAATGTAATTTAACTGTGAATTAGATCATGCTGGGATGAAACTTGTATTGGTGTATTGATTTTGCTCTATGGACGATGAAGTGCCTCAAATTGCTATTTGTCATCTAGGATTGGTTCGTTTGTGATGCTTGTTTTGACTTCCATTTTATGAGTCATATTTAGTGTGGGAAATTATTCTGGTGGCAAGGGCTATTTCATTATAACACACCATTACCTCAGTAGGCCCTGAATTAGCTGTTGAGTAATAATGCACAAGTAAATTTGTTAGTATCATTGGTGTTTCAGCACGTAGTAGCATATTTTGCACCCTTCCAGTGTTAATGGTTAATTATGTGATTTTGAAATACTAAAGTTAGTTGGCGTGGAAATTTTCTCTTCCCTGTGGTATAAAACCTGCTAAATTGTGTTGTTATTCCTTGCTTGCAGCTTGTGATATATGTCTGAAAATGGTATTTTATGGGGCTTCAGTAGCTGTTTAGAAATTGCATGTTCATCCATCTAGGTTTAGCAGTTGCAGTTGCAGTAACATTTTGACGTGTCTAATTTGCACACAGAGTCCATAACTGTGAATACTGATGTTCCATGTGTGGTATTGTATTGCATATGACTAGACATGTATATGACTATGGTCATGAGTAGATTTTAGTAGGCATTGATGCATTTGGAGTAATTATTGTAGCCATTTCGCCCAAACCCTGTATGAAGTGGATCTGTGGTTGATGAAATTGTTTTCAGACTTGGGTGGTATTTGGTTTTTGGATGGAATGGGATGTACATTTGGTAGAAGGGAATGTAGATAAGAGGAGAGTGTGGAGAGAGTTGGAGAGTAGAAAAGAGGCTTAAAAACATTTATGGTTTTGTCATATGTATATACATATATCAAAATGGGTTGAAAGTATTAGTTTGAGTAATGTACGTATGAAATATGGGTAACCAATGATCCATATGTATGATGTTGTTGTGCAGGGAACTTGAGAATGGCTTGTAAAGCAAAGCTTATGATTCCTGAGGATGAGAAGTACGAAGGAAAGCCATTTGCCCTTTCACACACAAGGACCGCCATTACAACAATAAAGGCGAAGTTCATTACGCAGCAGTTACAGAGGTTCGAGGGAAGTTGTTTTGGTCATCTATTACTGATAGAGGACCTGAAGTGGAATTCACAAATTGTCCACGGCCTGTTGATGAGGAAGGCTGATCCTAAGACAGTTACACAGGTGAACGGGATAAAATTCATTGTGGGTAACAAGTTGATACAATTCACAGCCCAACACTTTTGCCTCATCACGGGGCTAAGGTTCGGAAAGCTCCCTTTCATTCCGAAGGCGACAAATGAAAACTGCTCGTTGAAGCGAAAATACTTCAGCAGCAATAAACCTGCCACCCTTTCGGACCTACACACCGCCTTCATCGAGTGCACAGATGATGAGGATGCGTTAAAGCTTGGAATGGTCTAT
Source organism: Prunus persica (assembly GCF_000346465.2). Lineage (NCBI taxonomy): Eukaryota > Viridiplantae > Streptophyta > Magnoliopsida > Rosales > Rosaceae > Prunus > Prunus persica. The sequence continues at coordinate 21,551,304 of NC_034012.1, forward strand.
TTTGCCATTTTTGTGCTATTGGGTAGTGAAAAGCATGTGCTTATTGACATGCGCTATTTGAAGTTGGCTGAAGACCTAGAGGAGTTTGACAAGTATCCATGGGGCGCAGTGTCATATGCAATGACAAATGCTTCACTGTTGAGGGCAGTTTGTACTGAATACCAACGAGTGAAAGTGCCCCAAAAAATAAAAATGCCCAAACAAAGTGGAAAGAGAGCGCAGACAAGAATGCGAAGTGGTAGACCAAGAGAGTACATCATAAGGGGGTTTGGCTTCGCTCTTCAGGTGAACACATATCCAGCAATGTGTTAGTTGATGTAAATACATATAGAGATATTGATGTTTCATTGTTGTGAACAGATTTGGGCTTTTGAAGTGTTCCCAGCATTGGAAGCATTGCATTTCACGGTCCATGAAGACAATAGGCACATCCCTCGAATATTACATTGGAGGAGCAACACAGTGGCCCGTTTTCGGGAGGTTATGAGTCAGGTTTTTGAAAACTTTGAGGTTAGTTCTGTTTGTATTAGTCATGTTATGATTAGGAAAAAGTACAAAGTTCACTGATTTTTTATATGTGTTTCAATTGGAGGTTGATGTGCAACTTCTCCGGCCAACTGATATTGAGAAGCAACAACCTTACTGGAGTTGGGGTGATGATGACAACAAAGAAGAAATTGTTGAATTATTTGGGGATGAGGCCGAAGAAAAAACTGGCACTTCTAGTGAAGAAAAAGACGCGGATGTTGAGGAAACAGCTACCCTTCCCTCTTATTCTAAGGTGAGCATGACCTTTTTCCAATGTTGTGAAAATATAGCGAATACGATAGGAATGAAGTGGAAATAGTTTCCTGCTTTTTTGTAAGCTTTCTAACTGTTGCATTATAACTGTATGCAGGGCAAAGGGTCTGTTAATGACGTTCGCAGTTTGAAGCATCAATTACGAAGCACTAAGGATCAGTTGGCAAAGCTACGTAGTTCAAATAGGGGGCTTAGGAACAGAGTTCGTGACTTGGAAGCTATTGTACACAAGAACTGTTTGAAGCATGAGAACGAGTGTGACAGAAATAAAAAGGCTATTCGGGATTTGACCCTAACAATTGCTTCAGTCGAACATTATTTGAAGTTGGAGATGGAGGAGTTAAAAAAAAATTATGGTGGAGAAGGGCATGAGGAAGTCTGTACTGCTCAGATGAATGAAGGAGGGCAAAATGAAATGTCACCCTTCAATGAACCTACTAGTCCGACTACAGCAGCACCTAAAATGGACACTCAAGTTCCAGCTGATGGAGTAGAAGCCTTCCCAGGCATGCATACAGAACGGGGTGAAATGGAAGCAGCAGTCTGTGGTGATGGAGTGGAAGGCTTTCCAGCCATGCATATAGAAGGGGCTGCAAGGGAAGCAGAAGTCCCTGCTGATGGAGTGGAACCCTTCCCAGCCATGGAAGTCATAGACGCTGAAATTGAAACTTCAGTTCGTGAGAGGCAAGTGGACCAACAACCTCACAAGGTTCCTACCTCTGAAGATGTGAAGGTTCCTAGTCTTGAAGATGCCCTCCTTCCTACTCCGGAAGATGGGAATGGGTATAGAGTTATTTGTAAAACAATGTTACATTTGTTAGAGGATTGGAAGAAGACAGAAATTGAGGGGGTGGGATGCAAGGTCAGGCCTCCCATGAAAACTAGTATAAGTCTGGTTGGTGATGAAGGGGACAACGAGGCTACTGCCACGGTTCAGAAACCAGATGCTGAAGGCAAAGGGTGCAGACTTAAGCGGGCTGCGACAACATTGTTGAGTCCATTCACCGATCCCTCCAGGAAAAAGAGGAAGGTTACTGATTTGCATGCACAGACACCTCAGCCCTGTTTTGATCCAACAAAACCCGTGGCCATGGACGATGTGAAGGCTATCATACAAGTTTGCAGGGCTTGGAAAACTGACATCAGGTTAGGATTTGTATCTTGGCAAAACCAATATACTTGTTTTTTGATGTATGCAAACAATTTATACGCTGCTATATTATACATGTGTGTGTCATTGTCATATTATACAAGGTGTTCCACTTGTCTATTTTATTTCAATTTACCTTTGCAAGTGTTGTTTTTGTAGGGCGGAGCTGGAGCTCGAACCATTTGAAGTTGGGGCAGATTTTTTTTACAAACTTTTAGATGAAACTGCATGAATGAGCTCGAGGGTAACAATTTGAACCCGGCTTTATTTCGATCAATCTCTTATTTGATGACATTGACTATGTGTCATTTGCTGTGATATTGACGCCGTTGTTGTGTTCTGAAATAGCAGCACCTTGACATGGCCATGTTTCTAATACGCAAAAGACAACTCTCTCATCCGCAACTATTTGGAAGGGAGTGGACAACCGCCGAGTTTTGTCTGCAGGTATTATTGTATCCATATTATGTGTCACTGCAGTTCTTGCATTGGTAGGAGTCATGTAGGTCTCTCCTTTTGGTGCTTTGGTTCGGGTTTATGTAACGTATCTTTCACACTTGGTTGCAGCAATTTTTACAGCCGTTTGCAATGCCAATTGGGAAACGAGTAACGAGGAAACAATATGCTTCAAGGACCGTTGACCCTCCGCCTAACTACCTCAAAAATGTACACCACTTTGTCAATGGTTCATGGCAACATGGGTATGCGCAAGCATGGACGAAAGTGCGCAAGGTCTATCTCCCGTATAATGTTCGACAGTCCCATTGGGTGGCAGTAGAAGTCGACTTTGTGCGACATACTGTCACTGTTTATGACTCGTATTCTGATTTTACCTCCAACAGTATGCTTGTCCGATTCATGGAGCCTATTACCCATACGCTTGCAAAGGTGCTGCATGAAATGAGGTTTTATGAGAAATCGGAGGTTGAAGCGGTGAAGAGAAAGGGGACTGACATGTCAAACTTTAACCCATTCACAAGTTGCAGAATTTCCGATGTTCCTCAACAAAGTGATGGGTAAGCTGTGTTCTTTTAAAGCACTTTAATCGGATGTTCTCAATACGTGCACTTCTAACTTGTCTACTGCTCGGGTGGACAGTACTTCATGTGGCATTACGACAGTCAAATATATTGAGTACCTTAGTGCCGGCATTCCTTTACATACCATTGACCCATCCAAGTTTGGCTACTACCGATTGAAGCTTGCAATCGAGGCTTTCAGGGGGGAGGCCTATGTATGAGGTAAAAGTCCTAATCTGACCTCATTGCTGCTTTATTGTTAACTACTGCCTTTGGAATTGCGTAGTTATTTACTTCATTGTAGTTACGTCGTACGTACTCACCTGTGATGTCAGTGTTCATTTAAGAGAACTTACATTATGTTGGGAACTTGTTCAACTGTGATTAATAAAAATGGCTACTGTTGTGCATCAAAGTTTAGGGTATTGGGGATTTGAACACTATAGATGGTAATGTAAATGTTTCGCAACTGGCATCTGATTTACGTATGTCATATGTTCTAAACTCCGACTGTGTCTAATCCAAAACTTGTATCATGTTCTTTATGAAAGGTTAAAACAATTACTTCTTCAAATTCAACATGTCTTATGACGTGTCATTTTCCCTTTATATGAATGCTGAAGTGGCACATATGTCCTTCTTCTGCAGGTGGTCCTTCCAGCTTCATTCCCATATTCACATCTCAGATTCTGTACACGTATGTGAAAGAAGTTGCAGGCTGTTTTGTCGTATTGTGAATCTTGAAACTGAATATGAGTTTTTGCGTAACATGGCACCATTTTTGACATTTTGCTCACCACGCGATAAAGTGTGGTGATTTTGTAGTAGGTTGCAGGGTGTTCATTTCTGTAACGGAATTCAACTGTACTTGTCTTCCATAGTAGAAGGGCTGTACTCACTTTCCTTTGTTAGAACTAATTCTTGACATTCTGTGGTTAACACAGATTGTAAATCCATCATTTGGCACAAGTTGCAGGGAAATGCAATTTTTTGGGGCCACCCACATTGTAGCCTTTTTCCATTATTTTATCGCCACTATAGCGAAATATTCGACTCTCATTTGGCAATATTTGTGGTTGAGATATTTTCGTGACAGTTGAAAGTATAGATTGGGTGGCTATGTCATGGGACTTGCTTTGTGAGACGACAGTGCATTGTCGACTGTTTAGTTTAGTTTAGTTAGGTTGAATACTTAGTTTTGTATATGCATTTTTTAAATCCGATCTGGACGGAAATGTCGGGGTTGGTTAGCACAAACAATATCATTAACGCTCGGCTGGGCCAATTACAAGCTCAAATATTCTATTGTTTGACATCATTGAGTTGTAGTTTTGGGAGGTCCCTCACCGTCAAATATTTAGTTCTTTCTCATGTTTTACGTGGAAGAATTGGTCTGACGATTGAGGCTGCATAAGAGTTGATACCAAAATACTAGAGCCTGGGGTTATTGGCTATGCCTTTTGTGTTAACCTTTGAAAACCAAGATGAAATAGAAAACGACCATGTCTGCCATCACTGATTTATAATAAATCAAACCTGTTCCATTACATCCATAACCTAACCAACTTTAACCTTCCAACTGTAGATGAACAAACCTCCTATTACATTTGGAAAACAACAAATAAATGACCATTCCAACCATGAAAACAGAGACCCAAAACCATGGGTTTTTCATCTTCCCTTTTCCAGCGTTTTGTTCTTCTTCCAAGCGGTTTATTTTCCTAAGCAAGCCTGGAATTATGTGCTTCGATCTGTCACACATCTCTGGGTCAGCCCATTCCCAAAATGTACATCCATTCCTCTGATAAACGGAATCAATGTTTTCAAACAAAGACGGCCAGCATCAGATTTGGAATACAGACAATTCCCAAATGTCAGCTCAAACTTACACAGAAATAAACTTACCCTTGCACATACTTGAAACCTCCTTCCAGGATGAGAAACCGTCCACGATGTATGCGTTTTGACAACGTTCCCACAGTAGCATAGCCGTGAACACACTGAACTCGCGGCTTCCATTTCCCAGCGAGATCTTGAAGTCTCCTCTTGACCGGGCAACCGAGACGTCACTGACTCACCCTCACCGGTACGTAGGCTCCTCCTACTCATCTTCTTGTTTTGGAGGGTATGAATTGTTGTTCACATTGTGCGATATTTAGGGTGCTGAAGAGGGTCATCGTGTATTCAAAGGGTTACACTTGCATGTGCACAATGTTTCAGGAACATGGTGTGAGTGCACAAACATGAAACCTGGAGTTAATGGGGTGTTTTAAAAAAAAAATAATTTCCAATATTTACCATTGCCAACAGTAAGTATAGATTGGAATGTTATTCATAGCCTTAGTTTATGACAGATACGGCATGGTATACACTTGCAAAATACAGTAGATGCCATTCTTCGTTGTCTGTAATTGGTTTATTAATGACGTATTGGTAGTATAGTGGCACTATATTGGTATCCTATTGTAACTTTATTGTATTGCTAGTACTTTGCATTGGTTTTATAATGCCCGATATTGGACTTATATTGGCATTCCAATGTAACCTCTGCATTATTTGCAATTGGTACAGCTATTAGAACTTTTTTTATACTGTCTTACGTATTGGTTTTGCAATGTCATTTAACAAGTCTACAAATCTGAACTATGTGGAAGGTAATTACGTTATATCGAATATGAAATGAATGCAGCCAAACTACATCAACTGCAGTTTTCAAAGTTCCTGCATACAACACAAAAGAAAGGCACCTGAAACGTACATAAAATACAAAGGCCACCTCAACCTGGCAGCATACAAAATAAAATAACAAGCCAGGTGAAACTTACAGAAGACAAAATTTACAAAGAGGTCACCTCAAACTTACATAATACAATCTTAACAAAGACGACACCTGCAGCTTACATTATACATATGTACCAAAGAGGCCCCCTCAAACTTACAGAAAACAAACGAAATAAATAAAAAGGGCACCTCATACGTATATATTACAAAAAGAGGGCACGTCAAAAATTCCACTGTACTGGGTTTGTCCCCAATAGTAGCCATGGTAATATTACAAGGCAAACCTTCTGGCTGTGGCCGAATTTCGAGTTGCATACCCGTCAAATGCGGCGACCGCGACCCATTAAGTTCATGACCCCTCCCACAGTGATGTCCCACTTTCCTTCTGCATCCACAATTTGTGCAAACTTCCTAAATAGTTCGAAGCCGGATTCCAGTTGTTATTGCTTCAGCTGAGCCATTTCGTCTGATTCTTTGAATACAATAACTGCACTGGCAGGGGCATTTTCAATTCTAGCTCTGACAGCCTTCATATGTAGGAGATGCATCCGGGCTTGATAACGCGCCCGAATTGTGCGCTTTTTTATGACACCCCACCTAGCTTGGCCCTCTTTAATTTTGATAACTATGTCTGCATGGAGATTTTTCCAGAACATGGTATTGGCTCGACATTGCTGCAGTCCATGTACCCAGTCTTCAGTGTCTTCTGTTGCTGCTTTGGCAGGTGTTTCGGTGTCCCCTCCTTCAGTAATGGCAAGGGTTGGGTTTGGTGTGGGGTTGGGGTTCATGGGTGTTCAGTATTTACTGTGGGTTGGTGTGGCCATTAGTTTGCCCAAACTGCCATTCATTGTGATGTAGGTGAAATAGCTGCGCAGGCAGGGGGGGTTTGACGGAGTAAGTGTGATGGAAATGTTGGGTGGATGCAGCTGGGTTACAATTAAATAGTGGGAGGTATTAATGACCAGGAGTAAATGACTGTGATGAAGTGGCGGGAGTTATTGGCGGCAGTTGTTGGGTCCAATTTTAGGCGGGAGTTATTGGCGGGAGTTGTTGGGCAACACGTTTGACTTGGGCTGTGCGTAATTGGGTATATAACTATTCTTTACCATTGGTTGGTGGTTGTTGTATGGGACCCTTGTTGAATTTGCAATTTATTCCTTTTGTCCTCTTTCCCCAATTTCCCTCCTGTACCAAAACTACAAATTGTCCCAAATGTATGAGTACGGTAATTTGACAATGTATGGGCCAATTACAAAAATGGACCATGAAAGTATTTGTGTTTCCAATTTCCTTTTTGCTGTCTTCCAAATTCCTTGATATGAGTTCCATTTTTTTATATAACGGTGAATTCCTAACTCTGATTTTTTACCATTTGCAAATCTTTGTAGGTGTATTCATCCTACATGACGTTTTATTCGCCTTGAAATTTTGGTCGGGACTGTATATGACTGTTTTGGTGGTATTATTATTTTTTTAGATGGACTTGCCTATTGTCGTCATTTGTAGGGAATACTTTGTAATTTATGAACAAGTGTGTACAGTTGGTAAAATGAGAATTAGGGAACTTGCTACTAAGCTATTATTCATATGGCAGCACCTTCAATATTAATATAGTATAGAATTGTGATGAAGATTTTGTGTAATTTGTGTAGTCACTGTTGTTCAGGTGTGTATATTGCTACGGCCGATTATTCCAACGTTGACATACATTTATTCGTATTTGGTCCGGCTGTAATGGGCATATTACAATGTTGTCACTGACAGAGAAGAGTAATGAGTGAAGACTGATTTTGTAATGTAGTCATTGAAAGCAATATAAAACACACAACTTCCTCTATATAAGAGGGTCTAACCTACTCATTCAATTCCATATATATCAGATACGAAAGCTGTACTAAAGCTCACCCTATTGTTGGTAACGAAAAGAAAGCTCCAGATTCAACCTAACGTTAACTGTTTTTCAGGGTGCATGTGTGCATTATCCCCATTTGAAGTTGAAGATGTCAGACGTAATCCCTCCAAACGAGGTTGTTAGTTACCCAGGAGACCAGCCATGGCATGTCCCTTTCCCATCTCCACCTGGGACTCCAAATAACGATCCGACGTCATCCGGAAGTGAGGCTGACAACAATGATCCGCTAAAGAAAATAGCTGAAGTGAAGCATCATCTCCAATATTTGTGTACGGCAACGGATTGGTGGGAAACCAAATGCGATATTCATGGCCAGGTGATGGGCAACTTGACGAACAAGCTGAACAAAGCATTTGCTAGAGAAGTTAAGCAAACAATGAAAGCACAAAGTCGAAGCGCGAAGTTAGCCTCGTTGACGTTACAATTGGAAGAAACAAAGAAAGATGCTGTCCACAAATTCACTGAATCTGAAGAATTTAACCATGAACTGGTTGAATGTTTTAACAATGGGTTCGAGATGTTCTGGGATTATGCTTCCGTCGTGTCACTAGACTACAATTGGAGCGAAATAGATGTTGGTGGTGTCTGGCAGGTGCTGAATAGGGGTGGCCAGGGAATGGCTGATCATAGCCTTGTGCATGCAGCGAGGAAGAAGACCAAAGAATTGGATCTATTCATGGACCTGTAAACATGGTGATTTTGTGGAAGGGTTTCTGTAGCTGGGTCAGGGTAAGTACGGGTGGAATCATTTTGTATGTATTTGGTGGCTTTTGTATGAATGTGGTGCCTTGTTTACGCCTTCCTCTTATTCTCACCGTTGAGTGGGAAATTACTTAGTTTGTATAAATTTGAAGTGCTGTAACGTGGAGGTGTGCTTATTAAACGTTTATTGGCCTCATATTAGAAGCATTAAGCATGTATATTGTGTTTGTATTGTATATTTATTGACTCATATTGCAATCGTATTGTGCTTATAGTATGGTTTTATTGCTGCTTTATGGATATACACCTCATATTATAGCCTCTACATCTGAGTAATGATAAACAGTGACTCTAGCAACGGTCGTATATATGGAGGGTTTCGGACAGATCAATGGTTCTGACGCGCGGAATATCCATGGAAATATGGGACATATATCGATTCCAATAACAATTGGATACAAACCACGGACACTGTAAATACATGAAATTTTTTACTAACAAGACAAATAAAGTTATGAAAGCAATAATTAAATAGGAACAAAAAAAAGGATTATCGACATTTAAGTAATGAAGTAACAATTTGAAGGGATAGGTGGTAATATTCAGTACTTATTAAGTTCAGTAGTTATTCATTTCAGTACTTATAATGAACATTGGAAGTAAATAAGCAATAACATGAAATGGATGAAATAGGAAAGAAATGAATGACATTAAGTAATGAATTTTGTGAGCAACAATATAGAACACTAATAAATGACTTTGTTATTTTGCAAAACAGGTTGGATTGGAAGACTTATAAATACCAGAGTCCATAGGCACTAATCACACACCGATGGGGTGTGCGTGTGGGGACGTAGCTCAGAACCTAGAAGAGGGGAAGGGTTTCTTCCTCTGTGTGTGTGACTTGAAGTGAATAATTAACTATTTGAAAAGTCCATATCACGATAGTAGCGATGTGTTCACCATGTGTAGCTGCATGGATAGTTTCCCAAAAACTATATATAGTTGGGTCTATGGCAATCAGAACAATGAGAAATCATTAAGTACAACGACGCTCCCAGTAATTGCGTAACATTTGCATTTGAAGGAGTTTTATGTACGAGATGCAATTTTAGTTAGCCTTCTAGGCCCTTTCATTTTGGACACAAACCGTTTTCATTACACTACCAATAGGCGTGCAACAAAGTTACAATACAATACCAATACGGTGGCAACAAAGTTACAACAGCATGACAATAGTGTGAATATAAAGACAGGAATACATAACGTTGTGTAGGAAAGGAAACCAAGTGATGCCAACGTGACTACAATCACATTTCACAACACCAAATTGAATACAATTTAAATGAAAATAAAAGGTACATCAGAAACGAATAGAAATGCTAATCTGTAAGACACATTGGCCAGTGGAACATTGTTAAATAACAGCTGGTTTCCTTTTCACAGGTGGAACTGTATGTTCACCAATTTGTACTAATAAGAGGCTCTCATTGCAAGGAACTTGTTACCTTGTTCCATATGCTTCACATGACCGTTTAGTTGACGGACTTCCATCCCTGCAGCATCACCGAACCTATTCATGAACTTCACAGTTGATGACAACTGAGGTACAAACTGAACAACTGTAAAATTTGCGCAAATTGACACTTCAGTTCTTGAGAGGGACAGATTGTTTGCATGTATTTCGGTAGTGGCCCTTCACACCACACCTTGAGCATTTTTTTTGCCGGGAGTCCTCTCCTTTGGAAGGTATTCTTTGCATTTTGCGACAGCCCGGCATAACCTTACAAACAGGAGGAAGGATTTTGACATTGTTCAAATGTTCGGGAATAACCCATGTGCCTTTAGGTGGTACAGGATAAATAGATTCAGCATATGCAGCTGCCCATGTAGCTCGTGTATAATAAGAAGAGGCAAAGGAGTAGGGGTTCAATTTCAAGTGCCGACATACCGCAATAGCATGCTTGCACGGGAGTTGCTCCAAGTCAAACTTCCTGCACGCACAACTACGGTTTGCCAAGTGCACCAGACCGTTCAAATCACCATCCAGAACATTATACTCGACATCATTGATTTTGACCACATTCATCCTTGACGCAGCGTCTAACCTCTTCTTTAACTTCTGTTCACCCAAATCAGGGCACAATGTAGAATGACATTTCATTGCTAAATCTCGACGTTGACTAAACCAAGTGAGAAGTAGATTTGTGATTTCATCGATCAAGTGTAGCACCGGAAGCATCCTTGCAAAACGAAGAACTAAATTAATGGACTCCACAATATTCGTTGTCATCACATTATATCGTCGTCCATCACAGTGGGCCCGAGACCACTTCTGGACGCCTGCACGTAGTAGATAAGTTCGCACTCGCTCATTGTTTATCATCGAGAAGTGACGATTGAACTCTGCTAGACGATAAGACTTCGCTGCCCTTACAAAATACCCCAATATCGGATCCCGTTGCTTCAAGTGAAATGAGGCTTTCATATTGCCCTTCAAGTGATAAAAGCAAATATCATGGCTTGCCCCAGGAAAAACTCTACGCAACCCATGTTGTATGCTAACATTGCGATCAGATATGACAACAAGATTCGAGCAATCACCAATTGCACAATGTAATTTTCTCAAAAACCACTCCCATGCTGCATCCGTCTCCAAATCTCCAATCCCAAAGGCAACATGATATATGTTGCGATTTCCGTCAAATGCGGTCGCAACAAACAAAACACCTTTATACTTGCACTTCAAATGGGTAGCATCAATAGCAATCACCGGCCGCATTGACGACTTAAATCCTCGTATGCATGCACCAATTGACATAAAAAAAATATAAGAAGTGGTCGGCTGTATCAGTCTGAATGTATGTCAAAGTTCCCGAATTTGTACGCTCCAATTCATAACAATAGGAAGGGAGAAGGGAATACGACTCTTCTGCAGACCCTCTCATTGTTTTGAAAGCTAACTCTCGGCTTCTCCAAGCTGTAGAGTAGCTTATGCTGACACCAATTTTTTTTTCACATCTGTCTTTATATCAGCTGCAGTATAAATGCTGCGCGAATCCTGAAATCTCCATTTAACACAGTCAGACACCAATTCGGCCGTAGCTTGAGGATGGTGACTACTTACAAACCTCAGATCACATTCATGAAGTGGATCGTATTTAACAACCTTAAACTCATGTAATCCAACTTTATATGCCCGAACTTTCCAAGGGCAAGGCACCTGCCAACAGCGAACACACAACCGACACTTCCCAGATTGGACTGTTCTGAACCAAAAGTGGCCTCTAATTGCTGCTAAACTGATGGTTTTTAAAAGGGCAATCTTATTTGGATAAACTCGGCCAACCTTCAAATTTGCTTCCCAATTTTTGCACGAAAGGCCTCCACCATAACCAATATATTCCACACTCTCACCATGCTTCGAATCAACCCGAATTGTATGCATTTCACTCGAACTTGATTGCCGGGGAGGTTCAGATTGCACCTGTCTACACTGCACAGTGGAGGGTTCCGCATTGCTGTCCTCATGAGGATGCACAATTGGTGCAGAGTACGGTTCCTCTTCATTGCTAGGTTGATACAAATCAGCAACTATGTTTTCACCGCTTTCAAAATGAACTTCTTGAACCCAATCACTCCAATTAAAACCATTCCCACCATTTTCAGTTTCATTGTCCGAAATTACCACATTTCTTCGTTCCACAACAAAGGTAGCAGGAGCATTGCTACTCTCAACGCTTACAATGCCATTGCACCCTTCAATACCATGACCTTCGATATTTTTCAAGCTTGCTACTAAAGGGGTTACTTTAGAGGCCATAACATCTGTGTTGTACTTGAGAAAATATTGAACATCATCATTGTCTTCAACCCTTATGTGCTTACTGACAGATGCGGATACAGGAACTGAATACTTCAATGTGACACTATATTTCGTGGGCTCTGCATCCATGATCTTATAAATGCGTTGAACAAGGTCGGAAAACGTTACGTTCCGTGACACTATTATGCCTTTAGCCTCCCCACCTTCATAACTCTCAATGTTATCCTTCTTAACCCAACTTCCATTGTAGCATACCAAAATTCCAACTGTATCCATTTCTGCAATTAACATAAATAATTACTACACCGATTCATAACACTAAAAAAGAAAAAATTGATGAATAAAAACATACACAACAATCATTCCACTACACATATCATCTTCTAAATCCTCAAATCTTCAAACTCAAATTGTAGCTGCTTCAACAAGGAACTTTTATTCCTTTTTGTTTTTTCTTTGATTTTGTACATATCTGTGGGTTCCAAGTTATTAACAAACTAACATACACATACAATGGCAGAAATATGAACCCTCTAACCCTCCAAGGCTTTTGCACAAATGTAAACACCTTCAACAAAAGGATCAGGTTGTGATAGAAAACGTATAATGTAGTACAAGCTCAATTACCAAATTCGAAACCATAACACACAAACTATACTTCTTACCAAAACAAACCCAGAATGCCAATAAATTCCCTACATTAGCATCTAAATTGAGCCTAACACTAGCCGTATTTACAAATTTTTAGGCCAGACAAAGTTAACATATGATTTTTCTGTGTGCTGTTATTTTCACCATTATCACTACATTATACACGCATTCGGTCAATTTTAAACAAAATTCAAGTTCACCAGACAGATCCCACTGCAGATAATATCACAAACTATGAATTTCAACATATCATAACTCCTTCAAACTGAAAATTTAAGCTTTTATGCCCTCTGTGGTGAAAAGGGGCTGAACGATTTCATAATACACATACACTACCAAACCCATATCACAACTCACATCCGTTCACAACGACGCCGGAAGTCGCCACTTTCGCTTCTCTGTGGACTCGCAGCAGTCACCTCGATCTGGAGGTCAACAATGGAGGCCGTGCCTTCCGGCTTCGCTGCGCCCAAACTAGGGTCCCAAATTTGAGGACATCTGGGTTATGACGATGGATGGGTTGCGAACTGGATTGCTCAGTGGCAACATGTCTCGCAACCTGGAGTTCCCCCAATTGTTGCCAACCTTCCAACACAGAGGAGAGAGAGTTTTAGGAGTTCAGACAAGTTCCCTTTCAGAAAAGGGGTGGCAAAGGGTTGCTACATCTGCTTTTATATGGAGGGCAGTTTGGTCATTTCACGTCCACAAGTGATTATATCAGAACACAATTTGTAACCTGATCATTTCAGAACACCACTTGTGAAAGGTGATTATATCAGCATATTTCCCAAGAAATAATGTGGAAGAATCTGATTTGGTTTTTTTAAAAAAATATGACTTCGAAATATTTACGGTTATGCTATTGAGCTTCCGTAGATCATAACTTCTTAGTTATAACTCCGATTTGAGCCAACTTACGGACTCATCTCGACGTGTTCTACGCAACGGTACTACTAAACTCCCCAGATTCTTTCTGGAACAAAAAGTCAATATTTCGCCGATATTTCGTTTTTTAGGAGCTGCGATATTTTAGTATGTTTCTATTTATTTATCGTCAATTTATCGATAATTTCGGTACCGATATTTTTGTTCAGATGGCAGCTGCAAATGGTCAACATATCGCGATATTATCGATAATATTGCGATATGAACTTTCAAAAATGAAATAATACGCTTGAACGTCGCACACGGGGTTCGAACTCCTCCCCGCTTCCAACTTCTAAGCCTCTTAGCCACCACGCTAGCCATCACTTTGTGATTAGTATCTATCGAATCTGGTATTTATAACTCTTCCAAGTTGTTTCTCAAAATATAAAATAATTACTTATTGTTGATCAAATATTTAATTACTTAATATAATTTATTTCTTTCCTATTTAATCCATTTAATGTTATTGCTTATTTTATTATTCATTATAAGTACTTACATTACTAAATTCTCCTTCAAATTGTTGCTGAATTACTTAAATCCCTATAATCATTTTCTTCATTTCCTATTTAATTCTTCTTTGGATAACTTTATTTATGTCCTTAGTTAATTTTCAATCTTCACTATTATTTTTTAAGCATGATAAAGTGCTTAATTTTCATGACAAATCAAGTTGGTTTACATCTTTAATTAGTTTTCAATTTTTGATAAATTATAAATATAAGAACGTGTACCATGTCATGATGTCCAGTGAATAACTTGAAATAAAGTTACTCATGCATCTTACCATGCAACTTATAAAGTGTAAAATATTGTAGTAAAAATGATAAATAAATTACTAGAGGGTGTTTAATTTTCTTTCATTAATTACTCTAGATTTTCTAAGTCACAGAGTTTATTAGCTCGCAATATAATCAACTTAAATCACTCAAACATGCTATGCAATGCATTTCCTTCCAATCTTTTGTGTTAAAATAATAGATGATTGACTAAATAAACTTTTAAAAAAGTTTCATTAAAAATTTCCATGTATTTATCACAATTTCCGTGGTTTTTATTCAATTTTTATCGATATCGATATTTTTCCGATATTTCCATCGATATTTCCGTGTTTTTGAACCACCGATATTTCCGAAACCCTCGATATTTAAGACCTTGGTTATTACACAAGTGAAGCCCACCTTCTCCAAAATTTCGGCCATAGGGAGAGAATTCTATCTCTCCCTTTGTGTGCTTTTCTTATAAAAGCTAAAAGATTACTCAAAAACTAGTTAGGGTTTTTGGCATTTCAACTTGGAGTTCTTGATGTGTAGGAGAGACATCCTCCCTCTCATCTTCCTCAGTCAAAATTTGTTCCAACCTAGAGGAAGTCTAGCATCTAAGTCCTCTAGGTTGATTTCTTTTCATCTCTAGTCTATTTTGGTATGGTGAGGTAGACGGCTTCTACTTTGGAGCCTCTTGGGTTGAGGAATCTACATTCTAAGAGGAGATTGAAAGCCTTTCCAACAAGGTGATCATTCTTGGTTTTTCAAGAAAAGTCTACAAGGGTAAAAGCTTAACCTTTCCTCTCTTTTCTATTTTGTGCTCAAAGGGACTAGATCATAAGATACTTGGGTTAAAATGAAAAAGGTTTATCTCAACTAGAATAAGCATAATCAATCCGCCATTATGAATGTTTATGCATTATTGAAAATGCTACCATGTGCGTGGAGCTGTTGTGGGATGTGGGGTAATCTACACCATTGATAGTGAGTGACCGGTTAAATGGGCTGCTCCAGGTTTTAAAAAAAAAAAAAAGAAAAAGAAAGAAAGAGAAATCTGAAAAGAAAGAAGGCTTTCCTGCGACTTCTATCTCTTCCTCTTCTTGGCACTTCTATCTCTTTTTCTTCACACAGCTCGTGTCTCTTCTTCTTGGCACGATTAGTCTTTTTTCCATGGTTGCTCTCTCTTCTTCAGTTGGGTTTGTTAAAATGAATGTTTGATTATTCAAGAATAGAAGAAAGGAAGGGAAGAGAGAGAGAACAGAGAGAGAGCAATATAAGAAAGAAATCAAAGCTTTTGTAAATTTCTCAATCATCTGAACAGTACAATTGTAAGCTTATATATTCTTAGCTTTTGCTTACTGATTATGCACTATTGTTGACTAGCTTTCTGAATTTCTAACCACTTCACATGATAGCACAGAGCTTCTTGGTTCTATTGTTGTCTCTCTTTGTGATAGATGTTAACTGTTAGCTTATGTAATTTGTTTGATGCTTCAGACTTATTATATAATGATGTCAAATATGATCGTGTATTGTTCTATGTCAATGGGTTCAATGAGTTAATTCCAAAGGAAATGACCATAAGATGGAAAGGGCACTAATAGATTGGCTCACCTAAGATGAAAAGGTAATAATGCAATTGACAAACAGTTAGTTGGAAATTGCAAACGAATAATGCAATTGACAAACAATTAGTTGGAAATTGCAAGCAAATAACAGTTCGTTGTAAATTGCAAACGTATAGTTATCATGTGTGCCTATGTTCTTCACTTTTGGCTTGGTTTTCCACATGGTTTCACTTTCCCTTCCAAATAGTTTTTGTAACCTGAAAGTGAATAAATTTTTTTTGGGGTCAAAAAACTCAATATTGTATGTTGTAAATACGATTTTTTTCCTGTGTAAATATGTTGTAAACATGTATTTAAAAAATATTCAAATTAAAAAATAAATTCATAAAGGTAAGGTGGGACATTAGAGAAGTAAATTAGGTCCTTACATTGTAAACAAAAGGGTTTACAATAGTAAGGACTCGTATTACTCTGTTGGACATTTGTGTTCCATTATATTGTAAAATCAATCCTTAATCGTGTAATATTGTAATTTACAAACATAAGGACATCTAGTACAATATTAAGGTAAAGTGGAGCATTTGGAAGGTAAATTGGGTCCTTATACTTATAAACATGGATGTTTACAATATTAAGGTCTCGTATTATTCTATATTAGATAGTTGTGTTCCATTATATTGTAAAATCAATCTTTAATTGTGTAATATCTTAATTTACAAACATAAGGACATCTAGTACAATATTAAGGTAAAGTGGAACATTCGGAAGGTAAATTGGATCCTTGTAGAGCACGGATGTTTACAATATTAAGATCTCATATTACTCTATATTGGACAGTTGTATTCCATAAGATTGTAAAACTCATCCTTAATCTTGTAATATTGTAATTTTCAAAGATAAAGACATCTAGTACAATATTAAGGTAATTGGGACATTAGGAAAGTAAATTGGGTCCTTATACTTGTAAACACAGATGTTTACAACATTAAGGTCTCGTATTACTCTATGTTGGACAGTTGTGTTCCATCAGATTGTAAAACCCATCCTTAATCTTGTAATATCGTAATTTACAAGGATAAAGACATCTAGTACAATATTAAGGTAACTTGGGGCATTAAGAAAGTAAATTGGGTCCTTATACTTGTAAACACAAATGTTTACAATATTAAGGTCTCGTATTACTCTATGTTGGACAACTACGTTCCATAAGATTGTAAAACCCATCCTTAATATTGTAATATCGTAATTTACAAGGATAAAGACATCTAGTACAATATTAAGGTAACTAGGGATATTAGGAAAGTAAATTAGGTCCTTATACTTCTAAACACAAATGTTTACAATATTAAGGTCTCGTATTACTCTATTTTGGAAATTTATGTTCCATAAGATTATAAAATCCATCCTTAATCTTATAATATCGTAAGGTAAGAAAAATTACCCCCAACAGTAAGGACATCTAGTACAAAGAAAAATGACCCCCAGTATAATGTTAAGGTAAGAATGGACCTTGGATGAGTAAATTGAATCCTTATCCTTGTAAACAAGGTGGTGGTTACAACATTAAGGATTGATATTATATGAAGATGGACATACCTGTTCCATTACATGGTAAAAGTCATTCTTAATATCGTAATACCGTAATTTACAACAATAAGGAACCCTTGTATAAGAATAATTAAGTGTGGACCATGGTGGAATAAATTTGGTCCTTGCACTTGTAAACACGGGGGGTTTACAACATATAGGACTTCCTTTATATTGTTATGGACACAGGGGTTCCATAAATGTATAAAAGGGATCCCTAAACCTGTAATAGCATAATTCACAACGGAAATGACCCCCAATACAATGATAAGATAAGAATGAACCTTGGAGGAGTAAATTGAGTCATTGTCTTTGTAAACAAGATGGTGGTTACAACATTAAGAATTCTTATTACACTAAAATGGACATACTCGTTCCATTACATTGTAAAAGCAATCTTTAATCTCGTAATACCATAATTTACAACAACAAAGAACCCTTGAATAAGAATAGGGTAAGCGTGGACCTTGGTGGAATAAATTTGGTCCTTGTGCTTGTAAACACCAGAGGTTTATAACATCTAGGACTTCCGTTATATTGTTATGGACATAGGGGTTCCATAAATTTATAAAAGGAATTCTTAAACCTGAAGGCAAACCTTGGGTATCCATGGTGGTTTTCAAAATAAATATATTTTTCAAAAAAGATTAAAGATTATATAAAAAAAAAACATTAATTATAAAACTATTCCTCATTCTATTCTTAAATCCTATTGCCATTCCCGGAGAACTATAATTTTACTTCCATCAAACCATTCAATCCGGTAATCACCTCATTTCCTACTTTCCAAGCCTTTTCTCATTTCCAACATAGCAGCATATAAATAAAAGTATTTAAATCCCATTAATCATGCTTGGAAAGCCATAAACAAATAATAACTTATTCAAGATCAAATAACAAAATTTAATTTCATAAAATCATTTATAGACTAAAATTCCACTCACTGAGCGTCCCTGACCCTTTGAGGGTCCCTGCTGCGGGTCAACTGGTGCATGAGTACCTATTTATGCCATTACAAATATTTAATTAATAAAATTGCCCAACATAATTATTTAATCCAAAATCTTGACCCCCCGGCTTCTAAGAGTACGTGCACATAGTCTAAGACCATTCCTATGCCCACTTAAGCATTTGCAATTATTAGAACGGTCTGAAAAGACCCGAGACTCATTAAGAGATAAATTTCCAAAAAGTCAACCCGGGACCTCGCGAGGTCCACAACCTCCAAATTCTGATCCGAGAGTTCCTAGAGGTTCCAATATATCTAGGACGCGTGTCCCAAGAGTTTGGTCTTGATTGTACGGCCGGATTACACACGATCGCACGATCGGAAGATCGGATGGTACGGTAAACCTAGCCTTAGGGTTCATGATTTCGGAGTATCCGAAATTTTGATTCACGATCCGTTGAATTCTATACGATCCTGGAATTACCTAGATCAACATATATTAAATTGATTACGATCCAACGGTTCAAACG
Source organism: Prunus persica (assembly GCF_000346465.2). Lineage (NCBI taxonomy): Eukaryota > Viridiplantae > Streptophyta > Magnoliopsida > Rosales > Rosaceae > Prunus > Prunus persica. The sequence goes on from NC_034012.1 coordinate 21,570,471, forward strand.
TATCGAACTCGAAAATCGCACAATAGGGGAGATCCGTTCGGGGTTCAAACGTTAACCAAATTGGAATCCGAAAGTACCTACGCGCACATGAGGACCAGGAGATCATTTAGGAAACAATTCCGGTCCATTACCTGGCCCGCGCGCTGCCGCACTTGGGTGCCCTGAGTAAATTTCAGCGGTCGAAAAAACTCAAAACCACTGGTCAAGCTTCCTACCATAGGTGTAAAACCTCATTTGGGACATACCCCGAAAAATGGCCTAAGTGGCCGGAATTTCAACCCAAAATTCGGCCAAATTTTGGATCGTTATTTGATCTAGCTAGGCAAGAAATCATTCCAATCCTACCCAACCATCAGCTAGAGCTTGAAGAATAGATGAAAAGCCATACCTTGATTGCCGAAAATGGTGGCCGAAGGAGAGAAAACGAGGCCGAGGAAAATCTGTCAAAAACGGCGCGATTTTTGGCTATTTCCCTCGGCAAGACAATGGCTGTAGGCGGCGCAGGTCGGGGTGAGACGACGGGGTTAGGCCGGTCGGTTTGGTACTAGCGTCATGGCCTACGGTGGCCGGTGGTGGCGGCTGTGCGAAGAAACAGAGTGAGAGAGGAAGTACGTCGAGGAGAGAGAGACGTGCGTAAGAGAGAGAGAGAGAGAGAGAGAGAGAGAGAGAGAGAGAGAGAGAGTGTGTGTGTGTGTGTGTGTGTGTGTGTGTGTTTCAGGTTTTTAAGAAATCAGATTTCAAAAATTACAATTTTGCCCTTGTCAATTTTTGATTGCAATTTCTTCGTTACAACTCCGATTTGAGTCCACTACGTGTCTACGGACTCGTATCGCCGTGCTCTACACAATGGTACAAGGGAAATTCCCAAATTGTTTCCCGATCAAACTAATAAAATATTCTAAGGGTATAATTGTTTTTTCCTCCAATAAATTAAAAATTAAAAATTAAATTAGGTTTGGGTTATTACATTACAGTCCCCCGATTTGGCAATTACTATCACCCAATTTGGTGAACCCTAACGTTGTCACCCAATTTACGATGTTAAGGTACCCTCGGTCCTTAATCTTGTAAACCATTGTTTACTAGAATAAGGACCCATTTTACATCCCAAAGGTCCACCATTACCAATTCCTTGTAATGTGGATCCATATCCTTGTAAAAGGTTGATTTACAACATTATAAATTGAGTGAACCCTAATATTGTAATCCAGGTGCAAAACCCTATAAATTGTTACCAAAAACTTGTAAGTTACGAGTTTAAGGATTCTCTTTACGACGTTATGGTACCCTCAGTCCTTAATCTTGTAAACCATTGTTTACTAGAATAAAAACCCAATTTACATCCCTAATGTCCACTATTACCAATCCTTTGTAATATGGATCCATATCTTTGTAAATATATGATTTACAACATTATGGATTTGGTGAACCCTAACGTTGTAATCCAGAAGCAAAACTAGAGGTGGGCGCGGTCCGGTTTAGGCAAAAAAAATTTCAAAAACCGGTCGGTTTGGTTTTGACCGGTTCCAGTTTTGAACCGGATTATTAATTTATTATCTTTTAAATTTTTTTTCAAAAAAAAACATTTTTTTTAAAAAAAATTTATAATAAATAATTTATTTTTTTGGCTTAAAAATTAACAAATCATCCAATTCATACATTTAGAAATTTTTTGAAGTTGAACTTGGAAAAATAGTGATTATAAAATTTAAAATATGACATTAGATTTTAAAATTTTGTAAAAATACAAATATATATATATATGATCGGTCTAGTTCGGTCCGGTGCGGTGTAAAACCAAAATCATTTCGGTCCGGTTTGTTGACTTTTTAGGTGAACTGATTTTTTTTCATCGATTCGATTCAGTGTTCCAGTTTTCCGGTCCCGATTCCCACCCCTAAGCAAAACCTTGTAAATTGTTACAAAAACTTGTGAGTTACGAGTTTAGGAATTCTCTTTATGATGTTATGGTACCCTCAGTCCTTAATCTTGTAAAACATTTTTTACAAGAATAATGACCCATTTTACATCGCTAAGGTCCACCATTACCAATTATAATATGAATCCATATCCTTGTAAACATATGATTTACAACATTAAGAATTATGAGAACCTTAGTGTTGTAATCATGGTGCAAAAACCTGTAAATTGTTACCAAAAACTTGTAACTTACTTTTTTTTGGATCCTCCTTACAACGTTATGGTACCCTCGTATCCCAAAATTGTAAAATCGGCCCTTAATCTTATAAACCCTCATTTTACTAGAACAATGACCCCAATTTACATCCTCATGGTCCGGACTTACCAATTCCTTGTAAAATAAGGATTTACAACGTTAAGGACTATGAGAATCCTAATGTTGTAATCGTGGTGAAAAAACCCATAAATCACTGCCTAAATCATGTAACTTACATGTTTATGGATCCATTTTACAATGTTTTGGTACCCTCGTATCCCAAAATTGTAAAATCGGCACTTAATTTTGTAAACCCTCATTTTACTAGAATAAGGCCCCCAATTTACATTATCATGGTTTAGACTTACCAATTCTTTGTAATGTGGATCCATATCCTTGTAAAATAAGAATTTACAACATTAAGGATTATGAGAACCCTAACGTTGTAATCGTGGTGCAAAAACCTGTAAATCACTACCCAAACTGTGTAACCTACATGTTTATGGATCCTCTTTACAACGTTATGGTACCCTTGTATCCCAAAATTGTAAAATCGGCCCTTAATCTTTTAAACCCTCATTTTATTAGAATAATGACCAAATTTACATCCTCATGGTCCGGAGTTACAAAATCCTTGTAATGTTGATCTATGTCCTTATAAAATGGGGATTTACATGGGAAGCTAGGGGATTGGTAACTTTCTTTTCCTTCATTATCCCATTTAGTATTTTATTATGTTACAATACATATATAAAAAAATTTAGTATTTTAGTTGAAATTATACATATTATATGTAAATACAATCTTTATGAGTGAATATTCTTATGAAAAAATTGTTTGATGGATGGGAAAGGGGAAACCTATATAACAAGGATATGAACCAAAAATCAGAGGAGAATCACAAGGGAAATTTTTGTGGGAAGATGAATATGAGGATGAAAATGTATTAATATTTAGGCATAGAAATAAGTTTGTAAAAGCATATTTTGAATATGCTATGAGTCATATTCAAAAAATAATATATAGTTTTAGTTTTAAGACATTCCTCTCAAATTATTTTAGAATTAGCTTGAATTCTAAAATTTCTTACATGAGAAGCGAATGAGATGGTAACTCAATCACTTTCTTCCCCTTCATTACCTCATTACGTATTTTCTTATGTTACATACTTATATAAAATTTCGAGTATTTTAATTGAAATTGTATATATTATATGTAAATATCATATTTATGCATTATAAATTGATTATAAAGTGCAATATATATTATATATTCTTATTTAACATTTTTTTATTGATAGGAACATGAACCAATTATATTACGAAGATATGAACCAAAAAATAAAGAAGGATCATATGGGAAATTTTTGTTGGAAGATGCTATGAGTCATCTTTTGTTATAAGACATTTGTTTAAAGTTATTTTTAGAATAAGCACTAATAATAATAATAATAATATGTCATCTTTAGAAGTAATTATAGTGTGGCTTCAGAGTATGGTCATATAATATTTATTATAATATAAGTGGATATTTATTTGATAGAACCCAACCCAAATTCCACTTTGGAATTTGAGCCGAACCCTATGCGTATCCGACACCTGGCAGGTGTTGAGCACTCTTGACCAAAACGCCCTTCTAAGTTTCCGAAATTCTTTTTCTTCAAGTTTGACTTATACCAAAAATTCGGCAGAGTCTCCCCTGTAATTCGCTCATTTCCCAAAAAATTTACCTGTATAAAACATGATTTTATAATCCCAAACGTACAACATGCACAATAATAGAGTTCATGCAACCAAACATCACATCATTTTGGCCTCAGGCCTCTTTAAATCAAATAAATCGTTCTGCCAATTGAATTTGACCTCAATTTTTAGAACAAAATCAGTACAATAACATATTCCAAAATAACTTAACTGAACAGCTTTTCAATCACTTGGTCTCGCGGCTGCACCTAGTGACTCTAGGTTTCCTACGTACCCGTAACTAGGAATCAAGCCATATGTAGTTCTTTCGTTTATTATATTTGCACGTAAGTAGGCTACTCAAAGAATTTCCTCAAATCCATGAACCAATTTATGTTTTACTTGCATAAATCATATGTAAAAACAAACAAACACATAAAGTACTTTTAATTCTTCCTTCAAACTCACATAAAGCTCATGTACGTAAATGAAGAACAAAACCATTCATTCCTTGACCCATCAATATCCGGAAGAAAAAAAATTGGTATTAAAACTCTTGCCCAAAAATACCAAGATAAAATCCTCAATTTTAGTTTGAACCTCTTAAAACCCACTTATTCTCCACCTAGGCGTACCCCCATTTATATTATGTCAATTCCTTTAATATGCCGTCAATTCCGATAAGATTCCGTCAATTCCATGATTTTCTATTTAATTCCCACAATATACCGTCAATTCCATATGTCACATAATATGACATTTCCTCATAGGCCTCGGTAACATAAAGTCAATCCGAATCGCATTCCTCGTAGGCCTCGGGAACACAAAGTCGACCCAAGCCGCATTCCTAGCAGAACTCGGGGGACATGTAGTCGGCCCGAGAACACATATCCTCCCACAGCACGGTTCAAGCGTCCCCGAAATTCTTGGGGCATTATTATAAATGACAAAACTGTTTCAAGGCAACTGGGGGGGTACTTCTGTGGAGGGTTTGAAAACCATATTCCGAAACTTATCATAAAATTTCCCATATTCCACAAATCCATATTTCAAATCCTTTCTCAACTTTCTAAAATCGGTTCTCAACTACTTATGAATTGACACCACATACTGTTGAGAATTAGAGTCCATAATTCATCATTTTCAAACCACTACGTATATATATTAAATATAGACATGTACTTAGATATTTAGTTAATTTATTAATCACGTCGAAATCCAATTAACAAACTATTCATTTATGATACTATAATAATAATCTTAATAGTAATAGATAACTAAATAAATATAGACATGTGCTTAGATATTTAGTTAATTTATTAATTACGTCGAAATCCAATTAACAAACCATTCATTTATGATACTATAATAATAATCTTAATAGTACTAGATAACTAAATAATTAAATAATTAAATAACCACTACCCCTAGAGATTTCATCACTTCCGATAATGCATAAATATTCAAATCTAAAAAAAAACATGTAGCAATACCATAAAATACTATAATATAAACTCAATTATCGAAATAATAGAAATACTCACAATTAGCGATCTATATATTCCTTCCATAATCATATAAATCCATAGTAGATTGCATGGTAATTTGATCAATGAAAAGTAATAACCTTTAAAGAAGATCCCATATCGAATCAATTCCCAATATGAACTCATTAGGCAAGATATTCCATACTAAAAGAACTGTACGTACTCTTAATAACAAATGTCATTGATTTACTAACAATCATAGCCGAGCTCAAGGCTTACTTTCACAACCCACCAATCCGATATTCCAAGCTCGCCCATTCCATAACTTTAATTATCAATATAATATTCAAGAATTTCCATAAGATACTATGAATCAATCTCCTAACTCCCAACATAATCAAAATAACTCAACTACTAGTTAAGACTCATTTACAAGGTCGTCCTAGTACTTCTCGAAGGGTGACACTACCTCGGAAGATTCACGGTCAACTAAGGGGTCAAACTGTCCAAACTTGGTCAACCGGGCCCGCGGGGCCCAAGATCTCGAATTCCCGATCCGGAAGTTCCTATAGGTTTCACAAGATTTAGGATACATGTACTGCAGGTTTGGTCCAGATCGAACGGTTGGATCGCTCACGATCGTACGATCAGACGGTTATCATTTAACGCAAACTTAAAATTATTGAATCGGAACATCTGGAGCTCCGATTCACGATCCGTGAATTCCTACACGATCCTAGGGATGCCCAGATCAACATAAATTACAATGAAATCGTCCAACAGTCTGAACATATCAAACCAAGATAACGCCTAAAATGCGATATTTGATCGACGATCAAACGATAACCAAATTGAAATCCGAGTATGCCGTCGTGCTCGGGACGACGCGCCGCCCCACACGTTGGCAGCACGTGGGTGTCCATAGCAAATTCAGGCGATCGAAAACACTCTAAACCGCCGGTTAAGGCCTATACCTATATGATCAGCACCTTGAGTGGAGCAACTTTTGTTCTTGGAGCAACCCCAAAAAGTCTACGGAATTGGCCGGAATCGGAAGCCAAAACCAGCCAAAACTTCTATCGCTTATTTAACCCCCAAAATGCATAAATTTCTCCAAAATACCACAACCAACAACTAGAACACATCAAGAGGATGAGAAAGCATACCTGGATCAATGGAAATGGTGGCCGAAATCGCCGGTACGAGCTCCGGAAAATTTCTGTAAAAACTGTCAAAACCGCCTGTTTCGTGGCTAATTCGCGTGACCACGACGGCGGATTTAGGCGACAAAGGGCTGGGGCTAGAAGAGGGAAGTGTGGTGGTCCTTTTGGGACCGATGCCGCCCCATGGCAGTGTGTGGTGGTGGCAGTGGCCTGGAGAATTTGCTATCGTCGCAACAAAAGGGGGGGAGGGGGGCTGTTTTCGCGAGATAGGGTTTTTTGGGTTTTTAAAACCCCTTTTTGAAATAATTACGATTTTTCCACTTGATTTTTTTTTTAAATCGTAACTTCCAAGTTACAACTCCAATTTGAGTCCACAACATGTCTACGGACCCATCTCGACGTGTTCTACGCAACGGTACAATTGAAATCCCCAAATTCCTTCCCGAATAAAAAGTCAACTTTTAAACTATTAAAATATTCCGGAGTTGAAATAATCTTTTACTTGAATAAATTAATAATTAAATATTAATTTAGATTCAGGTTATTACATATTGAGATTGTCTTAAAAGTTGAATATCTTATCATTGATTGATATTAAACACGTAACGAGTTATACTATGTAGTCATATTTTAGTTCTTTATAGTAATTTATTTACATTTAAGAAATAACAAAACAAAAAGAATAGTTTAGATGTTTAAAAATTGTTTTTGGTTACAAGTAAAAAAAACAATTTCAGTTTGGCCAATTGGATTTATATAAAGTTATCCAAGTTTTATTGATTCTGGTTACAAGTTATATAAAGCGACCCCAACTCATGAATCATGAAAAAATTTGCAAATGCTGTGAAATAATTGTAACAATATTATGGTCCACCCTAATCCATAACACTGTAATACCCTAATTTACAAAGAAAATGACACATAGTACCAAGGTAAGAATGGACTTTGAGGAGTAAAATTATGTCATCATAACACAACTGAAAATCTTGTAATCTACGAGAAAACTAGTAAACCTTTTACTTTTCTACTTGTTTTTCTTGACTTTTAATCTTAAAAATGTACTATAAAATCCATGGTCATGTTAGGAAAAGAATATAAATTTATAATACTTCGTGGATGTCTACAAAAGTACAACCATGTAACATAGAGTTCAACAAGTAATACAGTTCTTATTTTAGAAATTGATTTCAACCAATTACGTAGACAAAACTTGAGGTGAAAAAAATTGATGGATAAAGACTTTCAAACTCTCAAATAAATGTTGATGCACATTCACCAATTCTATGAAACAAAAGAAACAAAAAATTAAAACTATCAACCTCAATTGATTTTTAAAAACTAGGCATAAAATACGGAGGAATTAGCCACAACTAGCCATCATAATTCATATAAATAAAACCAGCAACTCATAATGAACTTGAGGAAAGCTACAATGAGGTGACATATCAAAATCAAAAGAAAAAAAAGTCAAACAGTTCTCATAAAAAAACAATCTAAAACGGTAATTTTAGATTTATAAAAGTAAACAAATACCGTAGCGAAATTCATAAGCATGTCATTGTGAGTCAGAAAGAATAAACTCAATTGAAAAATAACATGTCAAATCATATGTCAATTGCCAAAACAGGTAGGATATATTTGCATGACCCTTACACAATTGCATTTGCGTTAAATATTAACAAAAAGTGAAAACTTGACAACTTGTATAACCGGTAACCAATTTTTTTTTAAAAAATCTTGGGGAATCATAAAGGAAAAATGGCGCATGGGTGCACTTGGTGCACTATAGAAGGTGCCTATGTATTATATGTTGTGGCTAAATTCATTCCAAGCCATGAGATGCAAAATGTTTCCTTCAATATGTATATGGGTATATGTCTGGATTTATTTCCAGGTTGAGGTTTCTTAAGCATGTGCATTAAGAGTGTATTTGAAATGAATTTCATATTTGATTTTTGTATATTTGGAGCGTATTAAATAGGTGACATCCAAATATTAGAGTGTATTAAATTAAAGAGATATTTAGTCATATACCTATTCTTAGCACTAATAATATAAATAAACCCTACACCATCTAATTTCTATAAACAAACCCAGCAAAATGACAGCTGGTCCTATTGAATTTTATTTTGATTATTAAATTATTTTGATGCCCTATTGAGTGTTTTGGGCTTTTTTATGAAGTGGGGTTGGGTTTGTTTTAAGAAATTAATGGCAATTTTGTAATTTAAAAGAAGTTAAAAGCCTTTTTGTTATGTTGTAAATGGGTTTTGGGTGTTTTTCTAAAGTCCATTTCATATAAGTTTTTTTTTTATTTTTAAATAATAATAATTTGGGCTCCTATATTGGGTTGAATCTCCCTTTTTTAAAAAAAAAAATAATAATTTGGGCTCCTAATCTGGGCTCCTAATAGTGAATCTCCATAAATTAAAAGGTATAAGGGAACAAGGTTCATGATTAGAAAAAGAAAGACGAACAAATTTAGTCGATGCACAATGGCTATAATTATTAATTGATAAACGAAAAGTGGACCCTAATAAGGAACGAGAAGCTAAGGTGCTAAGCACTTTATTGGATGGATGCCCGAGTAACGATGCCAAAGAGAGGACAACTTGAACACTGAAGCAAGAGCTGTCTGGGAACTGGAGAGGTATTTGGATTCCAATGTGGGAAAAATGGGATAGAGACTGTTATTACATCGGTCCTAAAAAGAATATCGTTAGATTTCAAATCACGAATGATAAAACCACATTGAAAAAATGTAATACTCACAAGATGATCACAAGTAAATTGAGCCATAGATAATAGATTTTTGTGTAAAGAAGGAACACGATGAACATCAGAAAGACGAAACACAAAAGAACCGGAAGAAAAGGAAAGATTACTAGAGTGAGTGATAGGAAGCGAGTCACCATTACCAGAAACAACACCATCTGATGGAGTAGAGCCAGGGGTGGGTGCTAGAGAGCGTGCATCATGAGTCATGTGATGGGTGGCTCCCAAATCTAAATACTAATTAGGGTCGGAGGTGTACATAGAATGCATACTGGCAATATGGCCAAATTGTAGATAATTCCAACATTGAGGAGGGGGACGGGAGGATAGAGGAGGTCCCAAGAGTTCAGAGGATGAGGGAGTACATGGCTAATGAGAAAAGGTGCAGTTGAAGGATGGAGGTGACCAACATCATGTAGTTAGGTCCCAACCTACGAAGAGTATAAGTGACAAGATCTAATGGAGAGACGGGTTCTTTGACTGCAACAAGTTGATTAGACAAACTTTTGACAAGGGAGAGGTACTAGGGAATCGTCTACGCCCTTTTTGAACAAAGAGAAGTTGGAATTTCAATTGGGTATTATGAGCAATGGATTGTTGTGAGGAAGTGTGATGAAGACAATCCCAAATTGACTATGAATTCTGAAAGCCAACAACTTGTAAGAGAACCGGGTCAGTAAGAGTGCCACGAAGAAGATGGGGCGATCGATGAGAGAGCAATGTCTTCAGGAGCAAGAGAGGCCGCGAGTCCAGGTGGCACAACAATGACAGAAGCCAAGGTGCAAATGGGGATTGAGCGTGTTTCTTAACCACTGATACAACTTGTTCAAGAAATGGTTTGCTCAGCATGCAATACCTGAAAAGAAAGAAAAACTAAAGAAAGTAAGCAATAGTAACAAGACTCTTAATCAAGTCCCCGACAGCGGCGCTAGTTACTTGTTGGACATATTTTACTCTATCTATTTCTCGCAAGTGCACGAACCAATTATAGTATAGGAATGCAAGAACGAGGTCATTCCACAGAGACTTGGATGAAAGAAACTTAATACTACTACTTAGACTCACAAGTGACCTAAGACTAAACATAATTTAAATGAGGCTGAGTTTGAGTTTGTTTGGAGTGAAAACTACTAAAAAGGATAGCAAAATAGCAAGTGACTGAAAACTACTAAAAGGGACTACAAAAATAGCAAATGACCAGCAAGTAGATGTTTAGAAAATTTAGAGACAATGAAAAGAAGCACTAGGGGTTCAACTTCACCATGACAATCCAATTTCAAGCTACAAGTTAACAATCACCTAAGTTGATTAATTCAATTTATGGAGTTCGTTCTTTCTTATGTATGATTATCTATATGGTGTTTGATTTTAATCAAGTACTCAAAATACACAATTTAGCTATGGTGTTTAGTCTAAACTATGAATCTGAATCCATTAAGCTTAACAAGAACACTAAGGAACCAAGTAAATATTTAAACATGGTGTTTGTCCTAAATGCATTACCAACTCATTCACTAATTAGTTCAAGAGTCATATGGTGTTTATGTAAACTTGAACTAGATAACCAACATGCAGGTGTTAATAGTGACCAGTTATTTAAACATGCACAAAGATTCAACTAAGAATAAGTGAATGAGACTAGAAAATTAGAAGTAATCAACAAAGGGTAACATTTAACTTGAAAACATGAAACTGTCTTGTCAGGTTACATTGAAACCCTAGCTATGGATTTAGCTGCTCATAATGGGAAAGAAACTTAGATAGAAATGAGAAAACATAATGAATGCAATAAGAGTAGAAAATCCCCTTTTCTGAAGTTCTTGTGGTGTCCAAGGCTTCTCCAAGAGCTTCTCCACATCTAGAAGGATGTATGACAGCTAAGGAGGTGATTTGGGATGAGTATGGGTGAGTTATAATTGCATAGCAAGAGGAAATTCGTAGGGAAATGGAAGGAAGGCTTTCTGGAACTATTTTGGCGATTTGAGGCTGTTTAGAGTGTTGGGTTGATTTCTGGAGTGTATGGCCATTGGTGGGAGTGTTTTGTGGGATTGTGAATCCCAGGATGTGCATACCTTGAATGTGGAATGGAAGTAGTATTTATAGAGAGAGGGAAGTGAGAAATCTCAATTGAATATGGCTAATGCCTACAACACTTGCAATTGAAAATCAATTTCTTGGCTGCTGCACTTCCCACAAGAAACAATAGCTCATGCATAGCTCATCATGGCCAAGCATCAATTAGGTCATCCTTAGATCAGCATGACCAAGCAACAATCAGCTCATCCTTAGGTCAACATGACTTGTAATTTCATGGGCTCACATATTGTGCTTGCCTTAATCAATTGATGACTTTGAGTTGTCCATCTTGAAGTTCCGAATGTCTCCTTTCCAACCACATGTGATTTGGCTCAATCCAAGTTCGGATGAAGAGATAAGTCCGAAACGATTTTCTAACTCAGTCTCCAGTTTTTGCACGTTTTTACACCATTTTGCTTCAAATGCCTCAAGTGGTACCTAGAGCTCAATGAACTAAAAAACAAACACAAAATGGATTAAAAGCACAAGTTTTACTTTAAAACATAATTAAACAATAGGATAGAGTGCAACAAAATGATACAGAATTATGCATTGATCAAGTTCCAGTCACTTTTTGGTCATGGTCCAAGAACAAAAGTTGCTCCACTCATTGTCCTGGTCACATAGGTATAGGTCTTGACCGGCGGTTGGGAGATTTTTCTGGTCACCGAAATTTCTCTAGGCACCCACGCGGTGGCAACACGTGGGCACTATTTGGGTGACCCTTTTGGTCGTAAAATGTTCCTCATGTCATCCCAAGCACGACAGTATGCTCGGATTTGAATTTGGTTATCGTTTGACTATCAATCAGATTATGCATATTAGACATTATCCGGGTTCAATATGTTCATACCGTTGGATCGACTCCAATTTCAAATATGTTGATCTAGGCAGATCTAGGATTGTGTACGAATTCACGGATTGTGAATCGAAGTCCCGGATGCTTCGATTCAATGATTCAAAGATTAGGTTAACGGTAATCGTCCGATCATGCGATCGCGAGCGATACGACCGTTCGATTCGGACCAAACTTGCAGGACAAGTATAATAAATTTTGTTGAACCCATAGAAACTTTTGGATCAGAAATCGGAGGTCGTAGACCCCGCGGGCCCGGTTGACCAAGTTTGGGCAGTTTTACCCCTCGGTTGACCGTGGGTCTTCCGATGTAGTTTCACCCTTCGAGGAGCACTAGAATGACCTTAATAACGAGTCTTGACTGTTATTTGAGTTATGTTAATTATGTTGGGATTATGAGATTGCTTTATAGTATCTTATGGAATTCTTGGATATTAGTTTGATAATTGAAGTTATGGAATGGATGAGCTTGGGATACTTGATTGATGGGTTGTGAAAGTGAGTCTTGGGTCTCAGCTATGATTATTAGGAAAGGAGTGGATGTTTGTTTTTGAGTATACTTCGTTATTCTAATATGGAATTTCTCGCATAATGAAGTTTGATTGAAAATTGACTAAATATGGGTTAATGAGGTATGAGATCTCTAAGGGTTACTATTTATTATTATTATTATTATTATTGAAGTATATGGATTGGGTGATATCTAGTTATTTACGAAAGTCTATTATTTTAATTGTGGAATATAGTATTTTATGGAAATTAAGTGTAAACAAGTTTTGATTACTATTTGAATTATTTTTGGGTCTTTATAGAATATATGCTTGAGAGTTTATTTTCTATACTATGAATAAATATTTGGGAAAATTGAATTAAGGGAATATTATTTTTATAATATTTATATTATAAACCTCGCCATCATATGTACCTTCCCTGGTCACTATACCCACACGTGGCGCTGGACTTTTTGTCGTGTGGGCTTCCATGGTTATTGATTCTGGAATGGATGGATATTTGGAAAACTGTGGATATGGTTTGGGTATGTTGGAACCCGGGCACCCTTGACAGGGTGTTAGCCCAGTCCCCCTGTTGGATCGCTCGTCCCTGGCCACATGGTTGTTGAGGATTCCTCCATGTGTTTCAGCCAAATGATCACCGTGTTAGATTGTTTTCCCTGGTACATGATGTGCATTATCATATGTACCTCCTCTTGGATACTGATTATTTGGAAATAGTGGATATGGATACTTGGATAGTTGGTTAGTCTACATGCGTAGAACTTGTCACAGGCACACTAGTATTGAGGATTCTGCTGTGCGTGTTGGTTAGTCCAGTCTCCCGGATGGACGGCTCGTCCCTGGCCACATGGTTGTTGAGGATTCCTCTATATGGTTTAGTTAAACGATCCCCGGATTGGATTGTTTTCCACGGGTATGATGGTGTGAGGTGTGTATTTATATATATATTGATTTATTTCCGGGTTGAGATTCTTGAATTTGTGCTTCGTGAGTACCCTGTACATGTATGAATGTTCAAGTGTTGGATTGTGAAGTGTTGTTCGGCAACATATGCCTTGAATAGGGTACGGTTGCGGGGAAAGAACTGATAAAAGGAAAGGAAATATTGTATTAGTATCAATAATATCGGAAAATATCGATGTCGATAATTTCTCACTTCAGCAACATTTGGCTAAAATATCGCTAAACTATCGATCATATCGATAGTATCAAGATGATTAAGATAATGAGAAATTTTAAAAGTTATTTACACCAACACCCTCTGAGATTTTTTGTGTTTTCACAAAAGCCCCCTCATGTCTCAAAAATTACATGAACACCTCTTGAAGTTTCAGTTTGTTTTCACAAAACCCTTTTTCGTTGATTGTTTGTCCAAAAATTATTGATTTCATTGAAAAAAAAAAACTTGTGCAAATGACAAAATTAACCTCAATGAAGTATATGCAATCTAATCTCAAATGCCAACTTTGTCATTTGGAGATTTTTTTTGTATAAAATCATCAATCTTTGGATGAAAAATTAATGAAAAGAAGTTTTGTGAAAACAATTTAAAACATCCAAGGGTGTTCTTAGAATTTCTAAAACCTCAAGAAGTTCTGTGAAAAAGCCGAAAACCTCAAGGGATGTTAATATAAATAACTCAAATTTGAACTTTATAGGAATTCTATGCAGTACTAAGTCACTTATGTATTTTACCATGGAATGTATATGATGTAAAATATTGCAGTAAATCATTATAAATTAATTATTATGGTGTGTTTAATCTTCTTTCATTAATTACAACATATTTTCTACACTAGTGTTTATCAACTTGTTATATAATCAACTTAAATCAAATAAACCCATCATGCAATGCATTTCCTTCAATTTTTTTTGTGATAAAATAATAGATAATTGACTAAATAAACAACCTCCAAAGTTTCAAGAAAAATTTTCAAGTCTTTCTTACACTTTCGGTAGTTTTTATTCAATTTTTATCGATATCAATAATTTCCCGATATTTCCATTGAAATTTCGGTATTTTTGGACCATCTCCGAAACCATCTACCTTACTCAAGACCAAAATGTAAGTTCATTGATATCATAATCAATCACGCACCAATCATAAAATATACCGATCAATCAACATTCAAAGGTGTTACAGTTGAAATCAACCTCCAAATTCAAACGTGGGAGGTCATCAATTACACTCAAAACAAAAAGGCAAATAAAAAAATGCCTTGATGTTGTAAAGGGAAAGGAAAAATAAAGATGCACGCGCCTATACGAACAACTAGACAATGCCACATTCTACTATTACAAACTTATAATACAAGGGAAAACTCAATAATTACATTTACTGAAAGAAAGGTATTTATGGGGCTCCGTTAGTTTCTAAGGGAGCTCTGTCGTCCGGCCCAGCTAGCATGATCTGCCATATTATGTATTTCTTATCAGCAATCTCTTCATATAGCAAAACAAGGGACCAAGAAAGAGCAAGGAGAAGCAGGAATTTAAAACTAACAATGAATAGTATATATGAACGATAAAATTATACATACATTACAATCGAAAGCAAATCTCCGGGCAAGCATGATGGCCGCATTCCTCTCTCGTTCTGATTCAAATGCCAATACAAAGGAAAGTCCTTGTTTTGCTTGCCAAAACAATGCCTGAGCTGCAGCATTCCCACCTCCTCTAACTCCACATAGCTATAGGACACCAACAAACAACATCATAGACATGGTTTAAAATCACTGAAACAAAAATAAAGGAAAACAACTAACACTATAATACAAAAATCATTGTTGCCCATTGGGAAGCTGTTTCTATTTTGGTTTCAATTGCATTGACAACTAAATAATTGCTACTAGAAGTACATTTCACTTTATGCATCTCAGATGTGGTGCATTTAGAATGAAATGCAACAGAAAACCTACGGGAAGAAAGAGTACTTGGACAGGATAATGCCACATCATTTTGGTCACCAAAATTCACTGTTTTACTGTTTCTTTAACAATTAATTATTTTCTATATATGAACAGGCTTTTGCCTCAAGTAATTAGCAGGATGATCAGGCAATTGGATAGATCCACATTCGTATATTACTAACACGTACATAAACTAATAAAATTATCTAATACCTGCATCGAAGTAGAAAAGTATTCTTTAGCAATTGTTGTTTTTCCCTTGCAAAGTTTAATCCTCATCTTTCCAACATGAAATACATGAATAGATTCTGAGGGATGATTGACCCCATTCATTTGGGTAATAACTACCTGGAAAGTATTAAAAAAACGTCAAACAGGCAATGGGTGATTTAAGGCTGGAAAATAACACTTCTCTTTCCCTTTTTTTTTTTCAGCCACAGTACTATAAGAATAAATGAGATAATTGAAATATCATTACAGAAATCAAGAAAGAGGGGTAAAACCCAAGCTCGATGGACAGCCATGGGGACGCCAAACTTTCTTTCATAAGCTAATCCTACTTTAAGATTTATACATTTAGTTATTGATCTCCACAAAAACTCAATACGGACAGAGCAGAGCACACGAACTTAATAAGTAGTCAGTCCATACACGATCTATGGAAAAGTTCTTAGGAAACTGACAAAAGGATCATCCTAATAATTTTGAAAAGCAATATCATTCGTAATTCAACCATAAAACATAAATTTTGTCACACACAAAGGCTGAAAAAGTAATAAGGTATGCAAACCAAGAATTGTGGAAAAGATTTGGGTATTCATACATTGAACTCAATATCATGCTTCCGCACAAGTGCCTCCACATAGCTTCCCAAACCAGCAGCTGATTATAACAACGAAATCAGCCCTTTTTGCAATTATTATTTTTATAAATCACAAAAGGACAAAAATGTTGACAGATTTGAACAACTGAAATAAATGTCATCACAATGTATTAGTAATTTAAATTTCAAACTTGATGTAAGAAGAGAATCAGTTATCTAAACCAGACCAGGATCAATGGGACCAGCGGTTGTCAACGTTAGCCACTGGCCTTCCAAAATAATATCGGCTTGCAAGATTCGCCCAACATCGAAAGGCTCTGGGGCATAAACTGATTTTATAGCACCTGTGGTAGGGATAGTAGAATGAGAAATGAATACAGATATGTCTTGAAAATATAATAATCTCAACTATGGTATTCTAAGCCTTGCATATGTAAACTCATGGGCCACCCATTGCTCCAACTTTAGCAAGGTTTCAAGAGCAAGCAATTCATCCACTTGCTATGCACAATTTGGGCACATGTGCTACAAGCCACCCAATATAATTAATGCAAATGTGTGGCATAGTCCAGCAACACGCAAATGGGATGTGTTGAAAATGTAAGTATCTCATGTAGGGTATTCAGTTTCTAAGCCTTACGTATTCACAAAACCTCCTCGGCTTCTCCACCCAATATGAAAACCAACTTTGACATTAGCAGAAAGGGAGAGAAAAAAAAAAAAGAAAGAAAAAAAAGGGAAAGACAAAATCTAATCTTGATGGATGTGGTATCTGAATCCACAGCTTTCTGCATTCAGTTGGATATCATAGAACAACAAACTTTACTCAATCTAACACCTTCAACAGAGCTGTACAAACTTAGCTATAGGAATTGAGATGAAAAGAAAAAATAACTTGCGAGAAAAAAGATATCATAGTCCTCATAAACCAGTTTGCCCAATATATATAAATCCACCAATAAAACAATCAAACAAGAAGAAAGTGATTGCATAGAAACATTAAGGGTGGCATTTCAGTCCTCCCCATTCAACCAACTATTCTTAAAGAAAAAAAGAGGATCTTGAATCCAGCCCATTCAGTCACTCTTCTTAAAAAAATAAGCGGGTCCTGGATACCCCTATCCTTTGTCCTTCTACAACTAGAGTGGAAGGAAAAAAAAAAAATATACAATCATGAACTTCCAGAGACAGTCTCCTATTAGCACAGCTTTTAATGACACTCAGTTTAGTGCAGCATTGCATGGTGAAGTTTGTGAATGTATCTTCGATTCTTCCGCCATAGAGAGAAATAAGCCCATGATTGCTTCACCCACTGAATCAATAATGTCAGAGTCTAGCCTCAGCTAAATTGCCATCAAGGTCAAAGCACAGAGCGTTCAACACTATATAGGCAAAGCCAAAAAACTTCACTACATGAGTGAGCTTTTAGCTAGTTAGATCCATGTTACATGGACTTGAGTATAAATATTGTTGGGTACGTGAGTGAACCAGACAATATTATCAACCACATAATAGCAAAAGATTTGCAATCCATCATGTCAATTTATTTCCAATGGACGGAAATTTGAAATTAGTTAGTTGCTAGCTTGTGGTGACATAATTGGTTAGTTAGACATCTGACACAATCTGAAAGTAGGAGGCTATTCTGATTCCTAGCCCACAACGCTAGTTCCTCTACTTCATGCAAAGGAATTCATACACATATCAGACATTAAAACACAAAAAAATCCACAGCTGTAAAGCTACACACAACATATTAAAGACAACCCAGCAATTAAGTGCATGTCCGCATGCTTATGACAACATGGTTAACAGCCACTGGCATTCATTTATTAAAATTTTATTTATTTATCAAATAAACACACACGCATGAGCTCACACACTACACCAAAGGAAGTGAAGAGTAACAAAATGAGGATGATGTGACACCAGCCTATGCATGTAACACCCAACCAATAATTATCGTGTCCTTGTTCAGAAAAATCAGAACAAGTATAGAAAACATATATATATACCTGATATAAGCTCCTTCTTGCCACCTTGAGATGATACACGATACCATTGAATCGAACACTTGGAAAGTTCTGGAGCATCATCAGAGCAAGGTTGAATTCGCAAATATGAACCTAAGGCTTCAGGGCCATCTAATTCATATAGTTGGGAATTTTGTTCCAAGCCCCTCTTACTCATTGCCAGCTGAAAGTTACAAAGTGATAGTGTTAGAATTAAAGAGTACAAAGAGCAGGCCAATATCATACTACCCCCATCCACTGGGCCACATACACCCTCAACACTGAAAAATGAAGGAAACAAAAGGAGAAAGACCAAATACAAGTATATACCACCAAACTCCTAATAAGACCATCATCCTTTTGCCACATCAAAACCAGCGTTTGAAGCACTATGAAATTATCTTTTATATCATGTTAAACATTCATCTTTCATAGGAATTAACACTTGATTGCTTCCATTGTTGCCCTGGAAAAAGAAAAGCTTGCATCCAGGCCAGAATCATCCCCTTATTTAGCAAATACTTGTCAAGAGAGCCATTTCCTCATTTTATCCAGATTGGATATACTAAACTCCTCCAATACTTCATGACACACATCTAACTTGTCAAAAACATATTCCAAACGTGAAACGTCTTTTTGTGTCCAGTACTCATTTGTCGGATATGCCTATTTTCTATGAGGAAATGAGATTACCTTCTCTTCTAGGTAAATTAAATACAGATGATCGATACAAGAATTATAGAATTTAGTTGAGTGTAGACGCTATCAATTGTGTTAAAGGCAAGGCATTTTATGTAAGTTTATTAAGAGTCTTACTTTCCTTAGTATTTACTGTATTAAAAGTCTTGTTTTATTTACCATTGATAGATTTCTATAAAGTTTTTGTGTTTTTAGAAGTCTTTCTTTTAGTTTTTCCTTAAGTGGGCCATATATGCCACAATCCTTATTTATTTCCACTGTCTATTGCCTGAGCTTTAGTCAAGATAAAACAAAATGACGCCAAGTGTCTAAGGTAAACCACAAGCCACCACTAAAACATAAAAGAAACAACTGATCTTTCTAAAGACCCAATTCATGAAAGAAACATGACATCTGACCAAAAAAATAAAAAGATAAAAGAAACATGAAACAAACTGTTTCATTTAAAAGGAGCAATCAGGACAAATGGAAAACTTAAAGCACATAAGAAGTCTAAACCCTATATGGTGCCACAGCCTTCAGCAAATCGCACATGCTATGCAGTGCCTCGACAGCAAAGCATACACTTACCATGACTTTTGCTAAACAATCGCACACCTAAGGCGATTGACATGCTGAGCCTCACCATAGCTTTTCACACCATTGGACACAAATGCCAAAACAAAAAAATTTAAGGACCCCGGACAAGCTTAGTTTTAGCAGCTAGTTTTCTGCATTATATCCAGTATAAACGAAAGAAACCCATTAAGACCTGGAGGCAACTTATGGGCTTCTATAACTCCAGAAGAATAGGTATGGGTCTCAGAAAGCTTTCTGTCCTATACTTCCTAGACTACAACTTTCGCCTCATCTTATAGAAAGTAAATGGCTAAATTGTAGCAATGGTCCCTGGACTAAGACCAAACTTTACTTTTCGTTCCTCATATTGCTAAATTGTTACGGTGGTACTTTAATTATGCCTCCACTTTCATAAATCGTCCTCTCCATCATCTCAGTCAACTTATCCGTTAAAAATGATGACGTGGCATGGACAAGTCCTACTTGGCATGGACAAAAATGTCTTCGCACAAAAGTTTTTTTAAAAATAAATCTCTCTCTCTCTCTCTCTCCATTTCCTCTCTCCCGACCACCCCCCCAATTTCTTCTTCCCACCCATCCACCCAGATTTCTTCCCATGCCAATTTCCTTTTCCTTGTTCTTTTCGATCAAGTCGGGGTTTATCTGGAGGGTTTTGGATCTAATGCCTACTGGATGTATAGTTCAGAGGCTCTAAATTTGGATCTAATGCCTTTCCCCCCAGCCATGATCGATTTCTCATATTTCTTCACCCATATTTCTTCCCCCCCCCCCCCCCCAAAATCTATTTGATGAGATAACACACGAGATCTTGAAAGGGGAATCGAAAAGGAAACCAAACAATAAAATAAATAAATAAATAAAAACATGGGAACAAATCTGGATTTAAATCCAAGAGACCTTAAAATCCAATTTAAAAGACAAATCTGGATTAAAATCACATGAGATGCTGTCTTTGTTCAATCCAGCACATGAAAAGACAAATATACCCTCATTTTTAACGGAAAAGTTGATTGAGATGACGGAAAGGACGGTTTCTGAAAGTGGAGGCATAATTAAAGTACCACCATAACAATTTAGCAATATGAGGGATGAAAAGTAAAGTTTGGTCTTAGTCCAGGGACCATTGTTACAATTTTGCCAAAGTAAATTATCTTATTTGGTTTTCATTCATCAGGATTAGTGCTCACTTACAAAGATATTATTTGATTGGTTGGCTAGAAAACCAGGTTGCGTTAAAAAATTTCACATCAAGTTTTTTGGATAAGATTAATCTTGTGGGTTCTTTTAACTCGAGATTTGTTCTTAGGGTTTTTCATATTTTTTCCCACAAAGTAATTGCTACTCTGCCTAAAATCTCAAGGTTTTTAGATGCATTAAGAACTAAAAATTCAAAGAATAACAATAAATAAAAAAACTACATTTGAGCATCATACTTCCCAGCAACCTAGTTGCTGATTTCAATAAACCATAGATCCAATGCAAGGAATTCCCAGAACCAGGAAAGTACTGAGAGAATGCATATACAACAGATCCAAAAATGAAATATAATAAAAACCAAAGCAGCATAGCAATAAACACAAAAAGGCAAAGCTTAACCTCCATGTTAACATAGATTATTGGAAAATGCATAAATGTTTGAACCCTTCAGAATTTCAGCATATTGACATATGTTATGCAACGGAGACTCATCAAACCACATCATAAAAGTTAGATATATCAAAATAGGCAAAGCATTTACAAAATGAATAAACCTCTTTCTGAAGTCGAACAGAATTCTTAGACTTCTCTGTGAGCTGTGCCCTCAATGCTCGAAGTTCATGTTCCATGTCCATAACCTACAAATTGATGATTAATCCATGAAGAAATTCTTATAAGTAAAAATTTATTAACAGAACCCAAAAGGGTGTAATCATGTACAAAAGTATAAAGTTAAATAAATAAAACTAAAAATAAGAAAAAAAAAACTACAGGCAAGAGTCACTAAAAAAGAATGAAAAGAGAGTAATTTTAAGTAGAAGTGGCTTTCGTTATACAAAAGAAAAGTAATATAAAGAAAATACGTAAATTTTAGCAGTTTATTAATTCAATATTAGATATGCATAGAAGCATAAAACCAGAGAAAATATCTGCACAAAGACACAAACTTAAACTCGATCGTTGGAGGATGCAAATGAAAAGTCACTTACTGGATTTTTTTTCACAAGAAGCATAATACCTTTAAAAGAATAGAAGTTTACAAAGCAGAGACGCACATACACCCACAAAATTAACTCAATATTTCAAGGATGCATATGATAATTCACCTCGTGAATTGGAAGAATCTAACTTGTAATTAAATTAACAACCCACACTTTTCAAACATGAGATCCTTAACCAAATTGTATAAACTTAATACAGGACATTCATAGGATATCCTGATAACATTTCTCTATTACTTAAATGAAACAGAACACACAACACCATGAAAGTGATCCTATACTTCTAAGTCTACAGTTATAAACAAAATAAATACGAATGATCAAAAAAGTCACCTTGCTTGGCTGATGCAGCATTTTGATTCGTCTAGCCTCTTGGACCTCTTTCATTAATTCTTCCAAGTCCTAAATATCTCACAGAAATTGTACTGGTCAAAAAGATAAATTATAGACTTGTGGACAGACATGCTAAATTAATAATGCAGTATATATTACTCATGTGTCTCAAATATAAAATAACCAAAGAGAACATGAAACGAAAATACTACTACTGTCCAAAATTGTTATTCTAATGTCAAGAAGCGTGATAACCATTAATGAAGCATTAAATGTATTAAAATTCTGCATCCTAACAAAGGTTTTAAACATCACCGAAACCACTGAGAATTCCGGTAAAATTACACTGCCGACGCTCTCCAGAAATTTCAGTAGCTTCAACAGAAATTCGTTGTATCAGGTCAATTTCAGTGAAATCGGATTGGCCCATTTTGTAAACATCTTGGAACAAAAGAGACCTTATTATTGACCCACACAAAAGAAAAAGAAAAAAAAAAAAAAAAAGATCTCAGTAACCCCCGTGTGGAAGTGTCTTCGTATCTTAGTAACCCATATGCTAAAGAAAGCGGGCAAAAGACATGGGCTGAGCATTTTGATAAAGTTTATGGGCTAAGGTTTTTTACAAACTTACAAAGAATTTTAAAGCCCACGGATCATGTCATTAGTATCCTACACATTGACAAATATAACCAATATTACTAAAGTATTCCCAACAACTATAATCTCTGTTATCTAATAAAATTCAATTGTCAATTCAATATACAATCGATATGAAATTGCTATAAAACTTAGATAAATTGTCCCATACAAGAGAAGAGATAAATTGATTTATCTAATATAAATATGTACTTAAGTTATGAAAATAAAAATCATTAAAGTACAATATTTTTTTTTTGGACAAACGTTAAAAGTACAATATTGTTTGCACTACAAATGCCATATATTTGGCAGAGATACACTATTTTATAATAGTTACACGGCAAATCTCTGCATTATTAATAACTATAACATCTATAAATGTTTCATTCAAAAATTCTATGTTTTCCTTGATCCTTAACATAACATGCTTTATAAACAATGCAACACAAGTTCAAAGACCAAGGGTCAATATGGATGCATTCCGTATATAGAACTTAACAAAGGCTGTGACAGTTGAAGCACTCTTGCTCTAGAAATTTTGCGGTCTAAAAATACGCATATAGCACACACCTGCTTCCCAGAAGCTCGCGACATTTGTTCTTGTTCCTGAAGGGCTTCTTCCACTCTCTGTACTGCTGCTCTGGCATTTTCAATTTCAGCACGAGCAAAAGCTCTTTCCTCATCGACAAGTTTTTTAGCATCTTCTGAAGCCTAAAAATGGATTAAGAGACTCAAATTGGAAAATACTCAAGTGATTAAACAAACAAATAAGAAATGTATCAAGACCAATTTTTGTGAGGCATGTAGCAAAATTGACTGTTGATAATCTTCATCACCCAACATTATTAATGTGGATTGGTGTCTTTATGTGTAAGAGGAACCAGTGCGGTCATAGATCATGCTTTCCTATGTTTTCTCCTTTTACTTGCCGAACAATGTTTTGCACTGTTTTGGTTTTGCAAAAAGAGGAAAACAACCAAAGAAACATTAATGAATGGGCCCTTAACATTTAAATTATATCAAATTACCTGCTTAAGAAAATTTGCTAGCTTCTTCACCTCTGCTTTTTCTTGAATTAACTCCCCTTCTCTTTGAGTCAACTGAACTGCTAAAGCCTCCACCTGCAAGAAACGATCATAAATTTCTTGGTCATTATTTGTTCCTTTTGAATGTAGCAGAGCCAAAACAATTATAGGAAGGAACAATCAAGACAAAGGGGTCAAGTGAAACATTATGGAGACGACTAAACATACTTGGAAATGGAAAATGATAGTCTAATATAAGAAAACATAGGAGGAAAAGTTAAAATATCATAAGATGACAAGACTAAAGGTAACAAATCAAACAATTCATTAGTAACCTATAGCAAAATAGAATAATATGGTTCCAAATGCAATCATTTAATCTTGGTGAATTAATTAAATGGCAGGGATTGGAATGGTAAGCATTTTTTACAGCATCCATGGACACAGGCAAAACTAAAAGGTGAGAGGGGAATTATAGCATTTTCTGTAGTATAAAATGTTGACAATATCCATTTTTCCAAGGCTTGTTAGTTTATTATATCAGTGGTTTACACAAATAAAGGCATTAAATGCTTCTTTCAGGACTGTAAACTCCCATAAATCTTCTCTCATTCCATTTTTTTTTTTTTTTCTTTGTCTCTTTATATCTTTCTCTCCCCCTCACCAATTGGTGGTTTAATTGTACACGTTCAAATTAATTTCTCACCAGACATTTTCTCTTATACTCTTTTAGTTTTCTTTGTGAATTCTATTTAACATATTATATATTTTGTTGCATTTCATGAAATTTATGTACCTTGTTACCCTGAAACTTCATAGATTTCTTATGTGAGTAAACTTGTTTAATTAAAGGGTGGATAGGCCTTCACATTTAGTCAATTAACATTACCCTAAATGCCT
Organism: Prunus persica; assembly: GCF_000346465.2. Lineage (NCBI taxonomy): Eukaryota > Viridiplantae > Streptophyta > Magnoliopsida > Rosales > Rosaceae > Prunus > Prunus persica. Next base: position 21,595,318 of record NC_034012.1, read on the forward strand.
ACCTAAGCATGAGCAGCCTCCTTGCACAGAATTTTGTGGAGAAACTACACCTAATTCCAATTCATTGCAACATCTAAAATGGTGCTAATCTTCACCAAATCCCTAAATTCCAACCTTTAAGAAGCTTAACCACCATCCAATGACTCAAATGCATACAAGGGAAGTCCTTTACTCTTGAGCTTTGTTAACAAACCATGGTTATCAATAACGTCCACGCCTGTACCAGTTTGGCATGTACCAATTTGAAGAAAAGATGAAGCAGGTACAAGGAAGTGTGGCCTAAAGTGGTGGATTGTGAGTCAAGATGCCTTGGCTGGATAAGCCAAGGTGGTTGAGGTGATTGGAAAACAGGGTCAAGTGCTGGTTAAATTGAATGGAAGTGTCATACAGGTAAGGTTAGTATTTCCAATAGTCAGCTTCCTTTTAAACCCATAATGACGGGGTTAAATCCAAAACATACAATCTCTAGCTATGTGGGTGCAGATCATAAACTCTCTGAATTGCAAGAAATGTAGATATAGATCATCTCTTTTGTAAATTGTAATTCACATGAAAGAAGACAAAATTGTCAAAGATATATGTTCATATTTCATGGTTGAGTATCACATAAAACGAACTGATTAAGTCCAACCAAATATCAAATCTTTTATTTTATTTGATACAAGAATACAGACCTTGTTAGATCTCACAATGTCTCACTGCAAAAATACAATAACATTGTCCAGTAGGGGAGAAGAAATCCACCCATGAAACAAGACAAAGAAAGAAGCTATCCTGTACTTTTGCAATAAAGAAGTCCAACCAAATAGGCAAATGCTTCAATTGGTACCACTCATAAATTTTACATGCTATATAAAATAAACTATCAACCAGTTAACACTGAAAAGTAGAATAAGTTTACTGAAAGGAACAATAATAAGAAAATTAAAAAAAGATGCAAATGAACAACTAACCATTGAAATGGCATCCTCTACATCATCCTTGTTTCTACCAGCCACACGTCCTTTTAATGATTCCAGTGCATCCCGAAGCTTCTTCAAAAGGACATGTTTCTCCAAAGAAGCTGCCTCCCTAAGTCTAGCCTGTATTCAATAAGTGAATACTTCAGAATTTGGTAATCATCGACTATATTTAGATGTTCATTTTCAATTCCCAAAAAGGAACAAGAGAAGCATTTTCTACAATCATAGCCTACAACTATTAAACCACAAATTCCCCAAGTTATTTAAACTGAAAACAATTTAAAAAGAGATTCACAACTACAGTGAAATAAATATACTAAACCTTCAAACGAAACAAAACAAAAAAGAGAATAGAACCTTCTTACAACTTCTCATAATATGAAAAATTATTCTATTCCCAGTATATTTTCTGAAAACATAGCAAGCACCAAAAATTTCCAAGATTTCCCTCAATTTCAGCCTCCAAAATGTGAGAGAAAAAACTAAAAGGTGATTGAAGCAAACCACATACTAAACTTCACTTAGAAAGCAAACTAACTTTCTAGCAAAATGCAAAAAACTTCAAAACCATTTAACCTCTTCAGACAACTTAGCAGCAGCAGCCAACCCTTTCTCGAATTTACTGGCAAGGTCACGGACTGAAAGGCGTTTTTGCTGTTCCAACAATTGTGCTGTCTCACGTGCAACAACTTCCTTCATTGATAGTACCTTTTGCTCATCCTTTGCCTCCACAATCTGATTGTTAGCTCCAATTTTGTAAATAGGAAATCGACTTGAGGAAAAAATTACGTCAGCAGACACAGCCGGAACGGCATCCTTTTGCATTGTATCCCCAAAATCTCGACCCACCCTCGTCATTTCTCCAAACCAATTACTGTGTCAAACACCACAAATTATACTTTAAAATTCACAAACTGACATTGTTAAAAAGAAATCTCTAACTGAAACCAAATGTGGGTCAGAGCCCACCACTTCATTTAAGTAAACAGTTTAAACAAATTGCATTCAGTTGCTCAGAAAATTAGAAGAAGAACAAAAAAAAAAAAAACTTGTATTATTATACAAATTTCATCACTTAGAATGGTACAATTAAAGCCAGTACAAGTTAATATCAGCTTAATTTATAAATTTTCACTCTTTCTTACAAATACCACATAAGATTGTAATTTCATTTCTCTTTTTCTCTTTAGTCTTCTCGCCTGAGTAACCAAATGGCCGACCACAAAACAAATAATACATGAAGGGCCAAAATTTTCAATTATAATAAAACGCTTAGCTGACCAAAACCCAAAACCGAAAAGCAAACATATATAAGAAATATCTATTTATAACCATAAGCATTCAACACAAGATAAAATGCAAGAGCAAATACAGAAAACAAATATTCCTGATTACCCAATACAGCAATAAGCCTGAAGAAAGATTTAGAGCAATCAAGCTGAAACCCTAGCCGTTGAATTGTTGTGCTTTTTTGGTAGTGTTAAAGAGCAATGTAGAAAAGGTGAACAATGAAGACAAAAAGGGAAACTTGGACTTACAGATGATGAAGCTGTAATAAATAATGGGAAAGAGGGTTTGAGATTCTTGGATCAGATGCAGGTTTCGCTCCTATTTTAGTTATCCAAATTGGTAATCTAGAAAAACAGAGAGAGAGAGAGAGAGAATATATGCAATAGGATGGGCCTGGTTTCGTTGCTTTTTTGAAAAGCGAAGGAAGAAAAGAGACGGCCGTCGCCTGTCTGTATTCTTTTAGTTTCTTTTTTCCCACCTAATCATATTCAATTTTTTTAATAATCTCATCTATAATCCGGGACGTCCAAAACTCAAATTTCGATACTCTAAAAACAGTTTCATAAAGGCAAATGACACACTACTGGTTTGGACTAAATGATTTCATAGTTTCCAGTCCTAGTTTCTTTGTAGTATGTGTGATACTAGCGCCTCTCTCAATAGGAAATGTATTTAAATAAAAATTAGTTTTATAAAAAGTTTTAATTAGTTTTTTCCACCAACATGTTGCTTCTAAAAATTTTGGACTTTGCATCAGCCAAGTTGATTAGAGCATATGTGCCTCCACTATGCACCCGAGTTCATATTCTCCTTCGTAGAATCATGTTGAGTTTTTATAAAAAAAAATAGCCAAAATTTACCTTTTGCTTTCAAAGCATTTCTAGCGGCTGCCATCAGCCCTGGCAAGACAAGGTCCGAGCCCAAAAAGGAGCTTCCAGTGGGATTGTGAAGCCCGGGCAGGCCATGGGTCCCACAAGACTGGGTCAGCCCACAGGGGAAATCAGCCTTAGACCCAGCTCGAAGGCTGCTGACGTCAGCGCGGTAATTCAATTTTTTTTTAACTTTGGTGCCATGTGGTGTGTTATGGTCGCTCCGATGCTTTTTTTTTTTTTTTCAAATCCAATGGCTGGGCTTTTTTTCTATAAATACCTACCATTTTTCTTCACTTTCAACACCAAATCCTCATATAATTTCTTCTCCTTCTATTATTTTTCAATTTCTTCTCCTTATACTATCCAAATTAATTGTTTAGGTACCAAATTTTTTTTTTTATATGAATAGTATGTGCCCTTTGATATGGCAACAGGTGGAAACACACATTGCTTTTACAAGGGCAGCCACTATTCAAGGTAAATAGTATCTGCCCTAGCCCCCCCCCCCCCCCCTCTTTTTGCCCTTTGCCCTTTGCCCTTTGCCATGGCAAATGGGTGGAGTTACTCTCATAATATCAATTTTTATAAATAAATAAAAACTTTCAAAAATAGCCAAAAACTCACTTAAATAGACTCAAATGCCCTCAAAATTAAAAACAAAGAAAAGAAGGAATGGGGAGCCTAAATTTATGATTAGAATAGAATTTATCAACACAACATTAAACGAGAAAGAGAATAACCATTCTCAATCATTTGAAATTCAATTTACCAGCAATAACAAAGAAAGAGAATTATATTACTTGAATATAATAATAAAAATTTAAAAAGAAGGAAAAGAAGAATGAAAATCATCTATAGTCTTGGTCTTTTGTTCTTCTGAGGAAGTTCAGTGTTTGTATCTGGCTTTGGCTTGTTGCCGCCCTTGGTGTCTTCTCTTTAATGAAAGACAGATTTTGTTTGGACCAAAAAATAAAAAAATTTCTTTTATATAAACTCTGTATGCTTATTTTGCCCTACATTTTTTTCTCCTCCTAGTAATATAATTATCTACCTATTTTATTATAGTTGACGAACCATTCCTCTCTCTTTAAACCACAATGCAGATGGTCTGAATTGGTTTTAACTCTTAGATGTAAATTGGTTTTAACTTTAAGGGTATTTAAGTATATTTAAGTAGGTTTTTTGCTACATTTGAAAGTTTTTATAAAAATTGACCTTTATGAAAGTTGGGAGCTAATTTTGGCTATTTTTTTTATAAAAATTCATCATGAGTTCGTTCGTATAAAAAAAAAAAAATTTGGAGCTCTAACTTTCATACTTATTTAAAAAAATGCATTGATTTGTAGACAACTTTGAGATTAGAAGATGAAGCCATTGGTAGTGAAATAGGAAGAAATTGATTTTTGGTGGATTATTTCACAATTCAATGGGTATGTATAGAGTTTAGGGTGAGATTTTGGGATAGATATGGTATGGAATATTTATTTTATTATATTTGAGTCGAAGGATTTTTTTTTTGGTAAAAAATGCTCATAAAAAAAATCTAGGTCGTCTTATTTGAAATAGCCGATAGAGATTCTAACAAGAATACCCACCCACCTCACGCCAAGCCCCTGGATCGCAACAACTACATCATTTGGATTGTTATTCCCACACCATCCCCATTCTATATCACACCGTAGCAAATTCCCGCATCGCAACAAAATATTCATTAACTAAATACACTTTTAAGAATTATGAATCTCCCTTTATATATTAGATTAAAAAAATTCAGAAATTATAAAAAATAAATAAATTACTTACTTTTATTTTTTTTGGATGAAATGGGGGAATAAACCCCAACAAACAATTACATTTTAGCATATTACTTTAATTTTTTAGTGATACACAATTGGTACAAAAAGGATGGATTTGCCCGCGTATGAGTCACCTCAAAGAAACCATAAGAAGAAGCCTTTTTTATTGGGCTTGCATCGTAAAACCATGCTAGGGATGGGCATCGGAACTGAAGAACCGATCAACCGAACCAAATCAGACCTGAAAAAATCGAAAAAAAAACCGTGTTGACCAAAAGTCAAACCCAATCCAAAAAACCGAACCGAATAGGTTCTAACCGGTTCCCGTTCCGATTCTATACTCTCAACAAACCGAACCGGCCAAATAAAAAATTATATAATTTTAATATTTATTTATATCCAATGCTTTAATATCTCTTTTCTAGCCTTAATATTTCTTTTTGTATGAAATTGAATAATTTGTTAATTTTCAAGCCAAAATAAATAAATTTTAAGTTGAAATTTGTATAAAAAAATAATTTGAAAAAATAATAATAATAATCTGGTTCAAAACCAAACCGAACCAAAATTGAATCGAAATCAATTCAACCCAAACCGGATGGTTTTATAAATTTTTTTGTTAAAACCGGACCGAACCAAATCGGATAAATAGTACCGGATTCAGAACCGTGCCCACCCCTAATGGCCAATACAAAATTTATCACTCACATAAGAGAATAAGGTGAATAACAGGATCCGCCCCGAATTCCTGTGGTATTTCCGACATCATACCGAGACTTTCTGACAAAATTTTGGTAGAATCTCTCCTGAAAAACGAACATTTCCCAAATGTTTCAACCTGTCAAAAACACAATTTAAGAGTCCCAAACTTCAGCATGTTTCAAACTGTCAAAAACACAATTTAAGAGTCCCAAACTTCAGCATCAAAGACTCTACAATAAAAGATTTCATCTTTCGGCCCCTTTAACTATTACAAATCCAATAATGACTCTACACAATTAAGATGCAAATGATTTCAATTAGAAACCTTCTAGGTTGTTTCATTTGAAAGACAAAATCTTAGGTCCCCTCTATCTACTGTTTCTTTTGGGTCAATTCCCAAAATGCAAATTCTAAAACCAAACATAGAGTCAAATTGCAGACAGAAAGAGAGAAGTCTCATTCTCCCACTAAGAGTATCTTCTGATAGCTGCTGTAATGCTTAACCTTTCTCCTTCCAGGATTCATTTCCCCGCTTAGAAGAATATAAGCACAACACAAATAGTTTATTTTGCGACTGCACCTAGGTTAACCCCAGGCTACCTACGTATCCCTTTGTGAGGGATCAAACCACACGTAATTCATAAATCAACAATCACAATTTTAGATGGTATACCATTATTTAAAGTAAAACCAACGATTAATTTTAGATTCATCTACAACTTCAAATTCGACAAAGCGCGCACTGATCACTGTTAAGACCCAAAAAATCCAAGGTTGGGCTCAAATATATTTCTGGCCTAATACAACACTTAATCGGGAAGGAAGCCTGACTTGGGTATGCAAGAATTTGTTGTATGTGCTTACGCAAGTTATGGTCTACATGCCACGCCAAGCAAACACACAACCCGCTATGCAGAAAGTCCGTAACGAGCCTGTAAAATGTACTGGTTCTATGAACCCGCGCTTACTGTCCCGTCAAGCACCGTTTAGCTCGGCTATAGCCCACTACAATAAGGGAAAGCTCAAGCACAAACATGCCAAGCAACGTGCAACGCCAAGCAAAAAACCTTTATTTTGACACCAAACCACGCTACAAACTTAAGTGGGCCCAAGCCACTAGAATAGTTGGGGCTTGCTGAGCGGGTTGTGGTATGTATGGTTACGAGTATTTATGATGCCCATCGAAGGTTCAAGGAATGGAAGTTTTGGGCTGCTTGGGAGCACCAAAACTCAAGCCCACTTCTTGAGCCCAAACACATGGGTAAGCATGAGAGAGAAAAAAGTGACCCAATGCCTCAGGAGAATATCCAATGGTCTGCAACACTTAGAAAAATCCTATATTAGCTAAGACATCCAGCACCTCGTCAAAAACGAAGCAAATAATCTACTTCCAGCAGCTTGACGAATCCAAACTCCCAGGTCACTGGAAATAGAATGCCAATGACCCAATACCTTAGAAAAAAGCCCAGCCCAGCACCTTATAAAATATCTAGCGTTGTCAAAAGCCTCAAAACCAAGTCAAATGCACAGGAGAAATACCCATTAGACTAACGCCCCTACGTATGTTTCTTTCTTCTGCAAGCTCAAATAGGAAAACCAGAGAGAAAAGTGGGTTGCGCCTCATAAATGGAAGAAAGTAAAGGGAAATGGAGAGAGAGAGGCCTGATAAAATTGAGGGTTCTAGGGCCTATAAAAGGAGGCACCTTCTACCCAGCAAAGACACAACGATCCAGAACATGACCAAGCTTTGTTAAGCGGTTGAAAATTTACTCAAGATACCCCATTCTCTATTTCCATTTCTCCCTCTCTTCCTTAGTCAAACACCCCTTCCCCCCGGCCCAAATTTCTCTCTCCCCCTTGCTATGAACCTTTGTTTCCATAGGAAATCCAAGTTCTCTCTCTCTCTCTCTCTCTCTCTCTCTCTCTCTCTCTCTCTTTCTCTCTCTCTCTCTCTCTCTAATGCCAAAGTTGTTAAGACTCATCTCTCATGCCACAAGCTTCTCGTGCCAAGCCATAATATTGATCTGTAACAATTGTCTATCTTGTTGGTGAGAGGAACCAAAGTGCTTCCTAAGGCTCCACGAGCTTTTTGAAACACTCTTGGGGCCTAGTTCTTGAACTCAAGCAGAGGGGCAAGCATACTCTCCCGCTGTTGGAAGCACCAAAGTCAAGCTCTGGTTCTTCCATCTTCTCATTATATATATACACACACACACACACACACATCTCTCTTGAGAAATCCAAAGGCGCGACCAAGCATTCGTCAAGCTGCCGGAAGCCTAATCAAACAAGCTGCTGGAACACTTGTTCTACTGTGTTTCAAGCAAACCCCTTCTAGTGTCTGCTCCACCTCTATCATCAAGCAATAGCTTCGCAGTAGCTGATGTATCATTCTCATCAAAACTTTTAATGTACTGAAGAGCCATTGAAGAAGACCAAAGCACTCCCTAAGGTTTCAACTCTTTCTGGGTGTTTTGGGGCCTGGTGTCGCAAACTCATGTAGGGGTGCAAGAGAGCTCGATCTACTTCGCAGTAGTCCAACAAGCCCATTGTAGCTCTCAACAAAAAGACCCCAACAATCACATTATAAATTCCTTCCCTTATGTCAACTTATCCTCGCAACCATACCCTATCCAAGGCGTATGTTGCCGAACATCACTTTCCAATCCATGACTTAAACATTCATATTGGTACTCACGAGGCACAAATTCAAGAATCTGAACCCGGAAATGAATTCACATATGTATATTTAATATGTATATACACACACCTCACACATTATCATGTACCAGGGGAAAACAATCCAATCCAGGGATTGTTTAACTAGACCATATGGAGGAATCCTCAAAAACCATGTGCCCAGGGACGAGCCATCCATCCAGGGGGCTAGGCTAACCAGCACACACAACATAATCTTCAATACTCATGCGCCTATAACAAGTCCTAAGCGCACAGACTAACCAGCTATCTATTTCCATGTATCCAAGTATCCATGTCCACTGTTTCCGAGTATTTGTATTCAAGGGGAGGTACATATGTTAGTACACATCATGTACTGGGAAAAACAATCCAACGCAAGAATCGTTTGGTTGAACCACACTAAGGAATCCTCAACAACCGTGTGGCCAGGGACAAGCCGTCCAACTGGGGGACAAGGCTCACCAGCACACATAGGAGAATCCTCAATACTCTTACGCCTGTGACAAGTCCTATGCGAGCAAACTACCCTGCTAAGGGTCTACGAAACACCTCGTCAAAGGTGCTCGGGTTCCGATCACATCCAAACCATAACCATAGTTTCCAAGTATTCATTATTCATCAATTCCAATATCAGTATCCAAAGGAGGGGTACATGAGATGGCGTTGTCATCACCAAGATCCAAAATCCATTTTCATAGATTACTATATAGTAAAGATAATATTCTCAAAATCCAATTTCCAAAACAAATCATTTCCATATAACATAAATATATATAACAAAATAATACTCATACTTCCTTTTTGAACACCATATTAAAACCATAGTCAAGAAAGACCACCAAGACTAAATAAGCCCACCGATATACTACTACACCCAAAATCCCAACACCAAAACCAAATCAAGTTTTCAACAATACACCCCAGCCTGTACTTCCTAGAAACTTAACGTGTACACACAACCTTTGAAAAGTCCTAAAGCCATTCTAGTACCGTTACAAAGGATGAGATGATCTCAAAATGCCCATAGTCGACAGTTGGTCAAAGTTCCTGTTTTTGGTCAACTGGGCCCATGGGGCCCATGCCCTCCGATTTATGATATGAAAGTTTCTATGGGTTCCACAAGGTTTATTATACATGTCCTGCAAGTTTGGTCTGAATCGAACAGTCGGATCGCTCCCGATCACATGATTGGACGGTTACCATTTAACATAATCTTTGAATCATTGAATCGAAGCATCCGGGACTCCGATTCATGATCCTCGAATTTCTACATGATCCTAGAGATGCCTAGATCAATATATTTGAAATTGAAGTCGATCCAATGGTCCAAACATAAACCAGGATAACGCCTAATATGCCTAATCCGATCGACAGTTAAACGATAACCAAATTCAAATCTGAGCATACCGTCATGCCTGGGACGACATGGAGATCATTTTAGGACCAAAAGGCTCACCCAAACAGTGCCCATGAGCCACCACACGCACCGGCAGAGCGTGAGTGCCTAGAGAAATTCTGGCGACCGGAAAATCTCCAAACCGCCAGTCAAGACATATACCTACGTGGTCAAGACAATGAGTGGCACAACTTTTGTTTTTGGACCATGGCCATAAAGTGACTGGAACTTGCCGGAAATACGAGCCTAAAACCGGATGAAACTTTAAACGATAAAACGAGTTCCAAAATGCAAAAATCGATCCTAATGAACCCAACCATCAGCTAGAACATGTTGAGAGGAAGAAAAAGCATACTTGGATTGAAGAAATTGGTGGCCGGAATCGCCGGAACGAACGTCGAAAGTTTTATGTAAAAACGGGCCACTTTTTTGCAAGGCAACTGGAGGTGGTGGCTCTGTCGGAGGTGGGGTGGGATTGGAAGAGGAAGTTGCTGTTGTTGTTTTGGTATTGGTCCCGTGAGGATTGGTGAGGGGGAGAGAGAGAGAGAGAGAAAGAAGAGAAAAAAAATATGACTTTTATAAAGTGAACTTCCAAATATTTACGATTATGCCACTAGGCTTCCGTTGATCGTAACTTCTTCGTTACAACTCCGATTTGAGTCCACTCCGTGTCTACGAACTCATCTCAACACGATCTACGTCATGGTGTTATTCATTTCTCCAAAATCTTTCTGGATTAAAAAGTGACCAAAATAACCCCATCTATGAGGGCAAAATTGTAATTTCATAATCTATTAAATTAATTCAATTAAACAAATACTGAAATTTGGGTACGGCCATTACAGTGAATGCTCAACAAGCCCTATTAGAAATATGCCCTAAAGCCAAACATATGATGTTACTTTCTGGATATTTCACAATCACTAATGAGCATGATTGTTGTTTTCAACCATGATATTTGGTCTATTATAATAACAACATGAAATATGAAATAGTATGAGAACTAAACAATGAGATTGGATATAAGGAGACCTCTCACACTTCCACATCATTTACTAAACGTTCTCAGTTGTAGAATTATAAGTTGGGCGTTGATCATCTGCAAAGACTGGTACAAACTATATATGCTCAATTGGGAGAATGACTAGTCTCAAGTCATTGCCTGTAGAGACAAGGAGATAAGTGTGCAGGTTCTTGTAGTGACAAGTACACTCAATGCAATCAAACCACGAGTTCTAGGATGGAAGTCTTACTCACATATCAAACTATAACTCATAAGTTGCAATAGTACAAACTAGTCCTAAGACTTGAGACATCATAGTTGTCTTGTGGATGAGTTGTTTGTCTTTAATATTACTATACGGCCATTGAAATTAAAATCACTTAAAGGTGATTTTTAGGATTCTCGACAAGCTCATGGAGGCAAGTGAATGTACAACAATGGATCTCTGCTCTCACTAAATATAGAGAATGCTCCAAAGATATGATCGGGAAATCTTTGCAAAGTGTTGGATATGATTAGAAAATAAGTTTTTTTTTTTTCAAGGAGAAACTTTATTAGATAAACTTCAATAGTACAATCAAAGACATTGACAAGATATCTAAAGTATCAATCCCAAGAGGGCAACAAACTAACATGCTAAAAGCAAAACTAACGTGGACAAAAGCCGTAGTAAAAATACTAGCCCACGTCACCACAATTAACCATAAGCCCAAACAAAGCCCACAAACCCCACATAAACTAAAACCCTAAAACAACCCATAAGCCTAAACGAATTCTACCACCACCACCTGAAGAAGCGCCGTCACGACCGCACCCAACATCGCATCAGTAACAGATCTGGGAAAAATATGATTTCCAACGATCTACCTACGCATAAAAGCGAACAAATAAACGAAAACAACAACCTTGCCAAAGAATAATTAGCTGATTTGTAGCAACCTCCGTCAAAGACAATATAGAATCAAATTTAGAGAACATGAGCGGCGTTAGGGAGTCGGTTTTGGGAGAAGGATTTGGTTGACAACGTAGACTGAAAGTGGTGATGGAGAACTTCAATCTAAGCATGGCTTAGAAGAAATCATCACAAAGGGCTTTTTATTCAAAGACGCCATAGGGGACTTATTCACTAACCCAAAAGGAAAAGACGAGAAGAGAGGATGGGTAGTGACGCTTCTTTCTCTTCCCCATTTATGAAGTTTACCTTTAGGACTCACAGAGGGAGAGAGCGTTTGTAATTGATTCTTAAAGAAAAAAAAAACATAACTAATGTAATCATGTAAGTGGAAAATTCAAATTGTTTAATTAATTTTTTTTGCAATTGTATTTCTCAAGATGACCGTCTTAAAATTTTTCTTTTATTGCCCGTATTTTTCTAGATGTTTGTCTCAACAGTTTAATCGCAATAAAGAAATAAAGAAAATGTTGAGACGGACATCTAGAAAAATACAGACAATAAAAGAAAACTTTTAAAACGGCCATCTAGAGAAATACAATAGCAAAAAAAATATATATATAAAAAGATTTTAAGTAGCGCTTAGTGCTTGTGTAGGCTAGTTTATTATTAAATTTGTGTTTGTATCAATTTTTTCCTGGTAAAGCATATGTAGTTGCTCTCTTAAAAAAAAGCATAGATAGTTGCTTAATGCAACAAATCATATAATTAAACAAATCATATAATTAAGTACATTATTATGTTGATAATTCAAAATTTCTTTTAAAAAAAATTTCTTTATGTAATTGTATATATTTTCTTAAATGTCCGTTTTCAAATTTTTTGACATTTAATATGTGCATGAATAAAAAATGCTAGTGTTGATTTTAGAAAAGTCCCCATATTCTTTTGTGTTACATTATTGCTTTTTGACATTGGGGTTTTCAATTTTAATAGAGTGTTGTTATTTTCACCTGCTTGTCCTATTTCGCCACCCACCTTATCTTCAAAATTTTAAAGACAAATATCCCATTGTAAAATGACTTATGGTCACCATCAAGCTTGCCAATGCGCCCATCAAGTCTCCTCTCCTCATTTGTGGCTCCAAATCTGAAATCGCGAATCAAGTCAATCTGCCCAAGTAGTCGATCAACCATTTTGCTTTGGTCATCAAACCTTTTGGTCAACTTGTCGACCTTGCGATCGAGATCCGCTTGGTTATTTGGATCGATGGCTGTTTGAAGGTTTTGGATGGAATTGATGGTGGAATTTGACAATTAAAACGAAATGAAACGGATTTCCCTTGTTTAAAATTTGAGAGCTTCGCTTTGAGTAGGATTCAATCTTTCAATGAAAGCACAAATTTGTGGTAGCAAAATTCTTCCTGGATGAATAAAAAATGGAACTTTAGTCCACTTCAATTACTCCTTAAAAATTACTTGCAAAATATTAATTGTCAGTCGGATAAACACTGGTGTGGTATTAGCCAAAGGCCCCTCTAATGCTTAAGTCAGAAATTTTATTTTAAGGGAGATGTGTGTTTTTCATGAATATTGCAGGAGGATTTCTTTGAGGGATTGAGAGAGAGAATAATATTTGATCATCAGATCAAGAGTTGATTACCCCATTTGTGAATTATCCTTGGCTATAAATATGATAATTATCTTGTAGCCATTTCTTGAATTATCAAGAGACAATGATTCCTTTATTCAAGGAATTATCCCTTTATCCAAAAAAATGGATGAGATAACAGAAGTTGAATGCATCCAAGCTTTCTTAATTTTTGGAGATAACCTTTATTTTAGCTAATTAAATGAAGACTTAATTAACATAATTAACGTTACCAAGGGTAGTCTTGACCTTTCTATTAATATTCACATGGTGCCACAAGAATGGTCATAAAATTCTTTGCTCCCACATGAGTCACGAGTTTTTATCAAAAATAGCCAAAATTTACCCTCTACTTTCATAAACGTCAGTTTTATAAAAACTTTCAAACCTAGCCAAAAACTCAGTTAAATATACTCAAATGCCCTCAATACAAAAACCCACATAAACCTAAAAATTGAAAAAACAAACAAGACACCACCCTCCTCGCCTGACCCAGTTGCCACCACTCTTCTATCCTCTCTTTCTTTCTTTCAACAACTCACCACCTTGTCAATTGCCACACCGAAGCCACTTTCCCCAACTCAAGGCCCTGATTCCCCAAGTCACACCGACCACCCCAACTCCAATCCATCTCACCCCAAATATGTTGGAAAGTAATCAATACCCGATTCTACGGGAACTAGAATAGGAAAAACTTATCTATAATTGTTTGACTTTTCCTAGAATTGCTGTACAATTCTTTTCCTAGTTAGGCTCTGTATATTTCCCTAGTTAGGCTTGCATTCTCCTTGTATAAGTATATTGTACAATCAATAGAATTATTCATTCCGGCATAATATCTTTCTATACCAATTTTACATGGTATCAGAGCAGGGAAGACCCTATCTCCTGTGTGTGTTTTTTTGGCCATTCTCTTTAACCAACAATTTAGATCTTTTTCTTGTTTCGCCTCATTCTCCATGGGAGACGAAAAATAGAGCAAGCCTAAGAAGAAAGATGGAGGTTCTGGTGCCTCCGAGGACGATGGTACAAATGACGCCAGCAGTCCTCTTTTTGTTCATCGCAGTGACCATCTGGGCATGGTCCTTGTTCCCAAACTCCTCAATGGAGATAATTACACAACGTGATGCCGCTCAATTCGCTTATCCCTTGGCACAAAAAATAAGCTAGGGTTTGTTGAAGGGACCGAGCAAATACAATTCGAGAAAAGCAATCCAGATCACTACCCTCGCTGGCTGCAATGCAATGATATGGTGCTCTCATGATCCTTAATTCCATTGAACCAGAGATCGCCAATACTGTCGTCTACAAAGACAACAACGCATGAGATTTGGGAGGACCTCAAGGGTCAAGGGGCGATTTTCTCAAAGCAACGCACTAAGAATTTTCCAACTACAACAAGATATTGCTTATCTCCATCAAGGGCAGATGTCTGTTGCTAGCTATTTCACCAAGATGAGGGAGTTGTGGGACGAATTGGCTTCCTACAACGATTTTCTGACATATTCATGTGGTGCTATGAAGAAGCATCATGCACGAGATGAACACAACACTCTTATGCAGTTCTTGATGGGTTTAAATGAATCATATAGTGCGGTAAGGGGACAAATTTTACTCATGAATCCTTTCCCAAGAGCATATGCATTGGTTTCGCAAGAGGAAAAGCAGAGAGAATTAGGTTCTGCACGGATTGTAGCTGAAAGTGCAGCGATGGTGGTGCGGTCCAGTCTGCAACAACAGCGAACTAACAATAATCAATGGCTTAGCATTGGCGAATGATAGCAGCATTTGACCTAGAAGCAGTCTAGGCCCAATCAGTTACAACCCAACTCCAGTTTTAGCCAACAATCGCTTCTTCGTTCTTATTGTGGGGATACAAACCATGATGTTGAAACTTGCTAGAAGTTGCAAGGCTATCCCTTATGGCATAGGCTGCACAAATCAGGAGAAGGCACTAACAAATCAAAAGGAGGTGGGGGCCGCAACAAATCTTCTTCAGCAAACCATGTGGATGCAAATCCTAGTTTTTATGATGTGAAAGCCGTGATGCCCAACCTCACCAATTTGCAGTATAAGCAAATATGTTCAGTGATGAAAGAGAAAGGAAAGTAATTCACAACCTGATTCCCAAGCGAATATTGCCAATTCAAGTTTGTTTAAAAATTGCTCTACAACACTTGATTGGATCATTGATAGTGGGGTGACAGATGATATCACGTGTTCCCCTCATTTGCTCACAAATGTGAAGCATTCCACCATGCCACCCGCAAAGTTACAAAGCGGAGACCAGGCTCCAATTACTACTACTGGAACTTTGCCAATACATTCATATTTATTTTTGAAAGATGTGTTGGGGGTTCGCGCGTTCAAAGTTGACTTGATATCTGTGAGTAAGATGACAGGATTTAACTTGTTCAGGAACCTTTTTTCCACAATGGTCTGTTTTGCAGGATTTGGTTACGAGGACGAGTGGTCAGGGTAAGCGACGTTGAGGCTTGTATTATCTAGTAGCGTTGGCTTCTTCAAACTCCTCTCCAAATAAATCCAATCCATCTTGTCATTTGGCTTTAGCTTCCACATATTTATGGCATTGCCGTTTGTGTCACCAATCTTTGGCCCGTTTAAATTTTATGTCCAAAACATTGTTAAAATTTCCTTGTTCTTCAAATAATATTTGTGATATTTGGCCATTGGCCAAACAGATATGACTCCCATTTTCTATTAGTTCAATCTCCTCCTCACACCCTTTCGCACTCATTCACTGTGATATTTGGGGTCCGCACAAAATAGCCTCTTTATCTGGGGTGAACTATTTTTTAACTATGGTGGATGATTTTACGAAGTTTACATGGATTTTTCTCATGCACCATAAAAGTGAAACACAAGAGCACCTTCGATCCTTTTTTGCATATACCTAAAAACAGTTCAACACCAAAATCAAACAAATATGTGTGGACAATGGAGGAGAATTTTATTCACTTCGCGACTTTTTCGCAAATAACGGGGTCATTTACCAACGATCTTGCGTTTACACCCCTAACAAAACAGGGTCGTAGAACGCAAACATCACCATCTAATGATAGGACCTGCCCCGAATTCCTCGGAATTCGGGACAAACCCTGTGGTATTTCCGACATCACCTTGATGCCAGGCGCACTTACTAAAAGAGACGAGACTTTTTGCCAAAATTTCAGTAGAGTCTCCCTCAAAAAATGGACATTCCCAAAATTTTCAACCTGTTCAAACACATTTAGAATTCTCAACCGGCAGCATGCACAAGATAATAACATGCAATTACATAGTAGGCCTTCGACTTTACATCCAACCCTAGAATGGGTGACATCAGAGCAGTCTAAACAGTTCCAGTTTACAATCAAATATAGAGTTCAACAGGAATAAAACGAGTAAAAGAGTGTCCTACGAAAGCTCGGGGCTCAGAAGTAAAGATCTCAGTTCGGCTGCTAGGTTCGAATCTATCTACTGCCTAGGGGCGCAAAACAGAAAAGTGTGAGTGGACAAAAACAAAGTTCGTTATCTTTGAAAATAACATAATAATAACCCCACCGTTTAGAAAACGATGCTGAAAATGATATGCATTCAAACCGATGTAGCTATATATATATATATATAGTTTAGACAAAACTATAATGAAATCCGTAATCTCGCAATAGTATACCATCACCAATCCCATTCCAAACCTTTCCCGACTACACTTTCGAAATGCGTGCCCATTGGCACAGCGAGGTGAGGAAGTGTCCTCACCGATCAATAAGAATGAAAGGACAAGTCCTACGCACGCAGATTAACTCCGCTAAGGGTCTACGAAACACCCCATCAACGGTGCCCGGGTTCCGACATATCCAAGTAGCACCAAATTCCAAGTATCCAATTCCAGTATTCCAAATCCGGGGAGGTACATAGGGTAGTGGTTATGGCACTCAAAACTGACTTAACCACAACTCAATCCACATTTCATGAACTCTTTCTAACAACCCCATATACCCAACACATATCCAAGAATAAATATTCATTCTAAAAAATAGCACATATCCATTCCAAAATAATCACAATACAAAATTATTCAAATATACTTCATTTACTTTAATAAAAATATTGCATTCTTCATTTAAATAAATAATAACTCAATGGTCAAGAAATCATTATGCATATTTTTTCCATCCTTGAAAATAATGATTATAGTTTAAAAACTAAGTCCACTCACAGATAGTGCCACGCTGCTTGACCCTGAGAGGGTCCTGCACGCTGCGTATGCTAGGTCGGAGTACCTATTTCAGAATACGAGGACTAGATTAAAATAAAGCTCTTCGAACAAGAACTTTAAAATAAAATCTTAATTTTCCCGGGATTTAAGTGTGTGTACAATGAATGAGAAGTTTCTAAGGTTGAACTACGTGTTTTGAATGGAGGAATAGCCTCGGGAGATGCTCAATCAACTGAGTGGTCAAACTTCCCAAATTTTCAACCGGGCCCGCGGGGCCTATGACCTCCGATTTCTGATCCGAAAGTTCCTATGGGTTCAACATTTATTATACATGTCCTACAAATTTGGTCCGAATCGAACAGTCGGACCGCTCGCGATCGCACGATCAGACGGTTACCGTCTAACCTAATCTTTGAATCATTGAATCGAAGCATCCGGGACTCTGATGCACGATCCGCTAATTCCTACATAATTCTAGAGGTTTCTATATCAACATATTTGAAATTGGAGTTGATCCAATTATCCGAACATATCAAACCTGGATCACGCCTAATATGCTTAATCCGATCGACAGTCAAACAGTAACCAAATTTAAATTCAAGCAGATCGTCGTGCTCGGGACAACATGGGGATCATTTTAGGACCAAATGGGTCACCCAAACATTGCCCACACACCACCACACGAGTCGGAAAGGCATGGGTGCCTTTAGAAATTCCGGCAACTAGAGAATTGTCAAAACACCCAACAATACCTATACCTACATGACCAGGACAATGAGTGGAGCAACTTTTTGTTCTTAGGCCATGGCCAAAAAGTGACCGGAACTTGCCGGAAATGCGAGCCAAAAAACGGCCAAACTTTAAGCAATAACCCAACCATCAGCCAAAAATCGACGAATATGGTGGCCAAAATTGCCGCAACGAGCTTTGGTGGCCAAAATTTTGGGTGAAAACCGGTCAGTTTTCTTGTTTTTTGGCCACCATGGCTGGCGGCTGAGGCGACGGAGGGGAAGGGTAGGAAGAGGAAAGCTGGCCAGTCGTTTTGGGACGAGTCCCGACTCAAATGGTGGCTGGAGGTGGCGGCAATGGCCCAAAAGCCGTCGGCTGCACAGTTTGGGGGAGGGGGTGTGTCGCACGAGATGGGAGGAGAGAGAGAGAGAGAGAGAGAGAGAGAGAGAGAGAGAGAATCAGATTTTTTTAAAAACCACTTCAAAATATTTACGGTTATGCCACTAGGCTTTCGTAGATCGTAACTTCTTCGTTACAACTCCGATTGGAGCCCACTACGTGTCTGTGAACTCATATCGACAAGATCTACGAACTCGTATCGACGCGATCTATGTCATGGTGCCATTCAATTCCCCAAAATCCTTCCGGATTAAAAGGTGACCAAAATAACCCTATCCCCGAGGGCAAAATTGTAATTTCATAATTAAATAAATTTTAATAATTTAAATGGGTAATTAAAATAGGGCGAGGTGTTGCAACCTACTCCCCTTATAAAAATTTCGTCATTGAAATTTTCGTACTTGTCATTCAAAGAGATACGGGTATTTGGCCTGCATTTGCGCCTCGGGTTCCCATGTAGCTTCTTCAACAGTTTGACTCCACAATACCTTCACTATTGGAATAGTTCTAGAGTGCAGCACCTGCTCCTTTCTATCCAGAATTTGCACTAGTTGTCTTTTCTCAACTCCACGGGTTGATGTTCCAGGATATTGGAAGGATCGGGCACATATTTTCGTAACATGGATACATGAAATACGCTTGAATCCGAGATAGTTCTAGAGGTAAGGCAAGTCTGTAGGCAATGGGTCCGATGCGTTCTATGATTTCATAAGGTCCGATATAACGAGGGCTTAACTTCCCACGTTTTCCGAACCTAATCACACCCTTCCAAGGAGATAGCTTTAAGAACACCCAATCCTTAACTGCAAATTCTAGATCTTTAGACCTGTTGTCTGCATAACTCTTCTGTCGGTCTTGGGCAATTTTAAGTTTTCTCAGATCATCTTCACCTTCTCCGTTGTTTCTTGGATACTCTCTACTTTCTCCACTTTTCTGTCACTCACCTCATTCCAACATATAGGAGTTCTACATTGCCTCCCATATAAAGCTTCATAAGGAGCCATTTCGATGCTCGAATGGTAACTATTATTGTAAGCAAACTCCACCAAGGCAAGATGAGTATCCCAACTATCCTTCAGCTGCAACACACAAGATCTCAACATGTCTTCCAAGGTCTGGATTGTTCTTTCTGACTATCCATCGGTTTGTGGGTGAAAAGCAGTACTAAATCGTAACTTAGTACCCATAACTTCATGTAAACACTTCCAGGATCGAGAGGTGTACCTAGCATCCCTGTCCGACACAATGGACATGGGTGCCCCGTGTAACCTCACAATTTCATCCACAAAGAGCTTAGCAAGCTTCACCAAGGAATAGGTTTCTTGAACAGGTATGAAGTGAGCGGATTTGGTGAGTTGGTCAACTATCACCCAAATTCCGTCATGCCCTCTTGAAGCAAGTGGAAGTTTGAAAACGAAGTCCATTGTGATATGTTCCCAATTCCATTCAGGGATCGAAAGTGGTTGCATAAGCCCATATGGTCTCTGACGCTCTGCCTTCAACTGTTGACAAATCAAACACCTACTCACATATTTGGCTATGTCGCCCTTCATATGTAGCCACTAGTAGTACTTACGTAGTGTCCGATATATCTTAGTACTACCCGAGTGTATAGAATAGGTTGAACAGTGAGCCTCTCCATGATTTCTCTCTTTAAGTCATCGTTCTTGGGTATACAAAAGCGAGTTCTAGTTACCAAGGCCCCGTCTTCTTTCACTGCATAATCCGTTCGCATACTGTTCTCTACTTTCAATCTTATCATGCAAAGAGTAGGATCCTCCAATTGAGTTGCAATCACCCGCTCAACTAGAATAGGCCTTACATGCAAACTGGCAAGTAATCCACCTTGTTGGCTCATCCCCAGTTCTACTCCATCTTTCCGTAATTCCACCAGTAATGGAAGATAAGCCATTTTGAGATGAGCTAGGCTTCCACTAGACTTCTTACTCAAGGCATCCGCTACCATATTAGCTTGGCCAGGATGATATTCAATTGTGCAATCATAGTCCTTAATCAATTCCAGCCATCGCCTTAGTCGCATGTTCAACTCCTTCCAAGTGAAAAAGTACTTGAGGCTTTTGTGATCAGTGAGGATCTGACATGTCTCACCATACAAGTAGTGTTGCCATATTTTAAGAGCGAACACCACTGAAGCAAGCTCCAAGTCATGGGTAGGATAATTCTACTCATGCTTCTTGAGTTGCCTCGAGGCATAAGCAATCGCCCAATCATGTTGCATCAATACGCATCCCAAGACTTGTACTAATGCAGCACTGTAGATCACAAAGTTCCCTGTGTTGTTCAGAAAATCCAAAACAGGTGTGGTAGTTAACTGCTTCTTCAACTCCTGAAAAATCTGTCCATACTCCTCCGTCCACACAAACTTAACTCCTTTCCTCATCAACCGAGTGAGAGGTGCAGCTATCATAGAGAAGCCTTCCACGAATTAACAATAGTAACCTGCCAACCCCAGAAAACTCCGTACTTCCGTCACACTAGTAGGTTGCACCCAATTCACAACTGCTTCCACCTTCCGAGGGTCCACATAGATTCCAGCCCCTTAAATCACTTGTCCAAGGAAATCCACTTTATCCAACCAGAACTGGCATTTACTGAACTTGGCATAAAGCTACTTCCTCCTCAAAGTCTTCAATACCAACCTTAAATGCTTCTTATGACCCTCTAGACTCTGTGAGTACACCAAGATGTCGTTTATGAACACAATCACAAAGTGATCCAAATAAGGTCGGAACACTCTGTTCATGAGATCCATAAATGCTGTTGGGGCATTCGTCAACCCGGAAGGCATCACCAAGAACTCGTAATGGCCATAACTAGTCCTGAATGCCATCTTCAGAATATCTTCTTCTTGGACTCTGAGTTGGTGGTATCCCGATCTCATATCAATCTTGGAAAATGACCTGGCACCCTTCAACTGATCAAACAAGTCATCAATTCGAGGCAAGGGATATCGGTTACGCATTGTCACCTTGTTCAGTTGCTGTTAATCGATACACAACCTCATGGTGCCATCCTTCTTCTTCACAAACAATATAGGTGCACCCCAAGGGGAAACACTAGGTCGGATGAATCCGAGATCAATCAGTTCTTGTAATTGAGTCTTCAACTCTCGTAATTCAGCTGGTGCCATCCTATAAGGTGCTTGGTAGATTGGATTCGTGCCCGGAAGAAGTTTAATGGTGAACTTAGTTTCTTTCTGGGAGGTAATCCAAGGAAATCATCTGGGAAGACATCTAGGAATTCTCGGACAACAGGAACATCCTCAAGATTTAGGGTAACCTCACGAGTATCGATGATATGGGCTAAGTATCCACACATCCCTTCTTGAGTAACCGTCTCGCAGTTATGGTTGATATTAGACATAATGGGAGAACTCTACGCTCTCAACAGAAGGTAACCTCGGGTTGTCTCGGACTTCGAAGCACAACTTCCTTTCGAAAACAATCTACGGATGCATTATGCTTCTCCAACCAATCCATTTCTAAGATGATATCGAAGTCGACCAAATCCTAGGGAATCAAGTCAGCTTCCAACACTGCATCACCCACTTGTACATAACAATCTCTGAAAACCATGTCCATAAAAAGGACATCCCCCATAGGCAAGGAAATGCTAAAGCTTCCGGCGATATGTGTAGGTCTGACACTTGCTTACGGTATGAAACTACTTGCAATGAATGAATGTGTGGCTATGGGATCTATCAAAACGTGTGCAAAATACCCAAAAACAGGAATCATACCAGTGATGACATCGGGTGTGGCCTATGCCTCCTGCTTAGAGAATACACGACCTTGAGTAGTAGAATACCCAGACTGACCTCTCTGGTGTCTACCACCCCTGCACCGGAAAGTAGATTGCACTCCACTACTGGATGAAGAGTGCGCAGCTGATGATGAAGCGCCACTCTGGCTCTGGCTCTGACCTCGACTACCCTGCTCCTGCTGGGCCCCAGTTTCTTGCCTTGCCGTACCACCAAGAGAGAGAAGAGAGAATTCACTCTTAAAGTGCCCCACCTGACTGCAGTAAAAACAACTCGTACTGCCCCTCTGACTGGGACCACCACTCTACCCAAGTTGTGGGCAATCCCTCGTAAAATGTCCCACCTGTCCACAGTTATGACAGGTGGTGCTCGTCTGTCGAGAAGGATCCCTAGCCGTACTGGCCATCAACTGTTGCCCAGATTGCTGACTCCAAGCTGGCCTAGGCCCAGATCTCCCATTATTAGAAATATGCTCTTAAAGCCAACTAATTATATAATAGTTAGAGTTAAGGACATCTTTGATAAAAGAAATATTATGTTGTCAATGGGCAAGAAAGGTTTTTTTATACAATAAATCATCATATATTATCCTTCAATATGTAGAACAACCACAGTCCAAGGAATACACAAGTGGATATGAGAGCTATGTAATGAGATTGCATACATGGAGACTTCTCATCATCCCTAAATCCTGAATATGTTCCTAGTCATAGGAATATTGATTGGGCGTCAAAATTCTGCAAAGACCAATACACATAGTATTGTCTCTATATGTAGGGAATGACAAAGTCTCAAGTCATTAAGTGTGGAGACACATCGATATGTGTGTAGGTGCTTGTAGAAGAACAAGTACACTGAATGCGATCCAACACATGAGTTACAACATGAAAGTCTTTATTGACATGTCAAGCTGGAACTCATAAATTGTAATGGTGCAAACTAATCTTTAGACCTGAGGCATCATAGATGTTTTGTGGCTATGTTGTTAATCTTTGAAGGCATTATACGGTTATGCTGAATTAGGCATAGCTTAAAGGTGCTCATCAGGATTCTCAATACAGTCATGGAAGCAAATGAATGTATAACAAGGAATCTCTACTCTCAGTAAAAGAGAAAGAATACTCCAAGATATGATTGGTCAAATCTATGCACAGGATAGTGGATAAGACTTGAAAGAAGAAGTCTTCAAATCTGGATAAGACTTGAAAGAAGAAGCCTTCAAATCTTACCAAGATAATCATATAAACGGAATGACTCACATTAGGATATTGACAATCGAATTCCATGATCTAATAATGTGAATAAAGAGTATTGACATAAGAGAAGGATTCAATTGCACGGTCATTCCAATTGAATAGGTTCTTTCACAAAGTCTCATTTAGCTTGGATAACCATGACTTGCTACTATCTCATCTTCCATAACCGAAAAATTGGTCCAATCAAGAAGTAGAGTAGCATCCATACTTCTTGTTTGCCTTCTCTTCATCTCTTGGAGCATTTTTTGTGGTGAGGTAGAGGACTCTAATCTTGGAGCCTTAAGGTGAAGGAGTCAAAATCAAGAGAAACAAAAGGCATTTCCAACAAAAGTGTTCATTCTTGAGAAATCCAGAAAAGGTCATCAAAGGTAAAGATCTATTCCCTTTTTCCTTTTTCTATTTGTGTTTAAAGAGACTGGGCTAAGATACTTGGTTTAAAATGAAAAAGGTTTAGCTCAATTAGTATAAACAAAATGCATCTGCCATTTAGAATGTTTTTATTGTATAGGTTGTGGCTAAAGTTCATTTCCTAAGCATTAGATGCATGTTTCCTTCACCTACTACCAGAACTGGACCCATGCCCTCCGGAGCATCCACTCCCTGCTGAACTGGAGCTGGATCTGCCCCTCTTTGATGGACCCTGACTCGGTCTACCAAAACCATATGCGTCCCTGTGACGCCTAGCTGAACTCGCACTAAGCTTCTTTGCCACACGATCTGCTGCTTGAGCTAGTGCCCTCATTGTAGGATAAGTGGTGGCGGTGACCATTGCCTGAATATCTAGCCACAAACCCTCCTCAAAGCGTCTGCACTTCTCTTCTTCAGTAGGAATCAGTTCAGGAGCAAACTAGGATAATCATTAAACTTGTGCTCATACCTTCTACGGATAGTCTTCCACCAGTGATAAGCATTTCCCTTCAGGAGGAAGGCGGCCAACCGAACTTGATCTGCATCAGGACACTGCAGGACTTCAAATACTCTTGCAATGTCAGTAAGCCAAATTCTCAGCTTCAGCAAGATTTGCACTGCCAAAGAATTCATGAGCTCCTAACTCCTTGACCCTTTAGATATCTGTAGCCTCAGTGTTACACTTCCTTTGTAGAGTCTAGTTACAGTTTGGTTGAACTGGTCAAGTACATGACGCAAGTCCAGCTCATTCTCACCAGCTTGCTCATCGAAAGTGGTAGTGGTGGTGGAGATGGAGATGGTGGGAGAGGTGGAGATGATGGTGGAGGCGGAATGGGCTTCTTAGGATCAGGAAAACGGGTCCTCGGTCTACTGCGACTAGGACGCGTAGTTCTATACAAAAGAAAACAAGGGAATCATTAGTTTCAGAGTGCGAAGAAGCGTGAGAATGAAAGGAAAATGAACCTAATGCTCTAATACCAAGTTGACAGGACCTGCCCCGAATTCCTCGGAATTCAGGAAGAACCCTATGGTATTTCCAACATCATCTCGATGCCGGGCCCACTTACTAAGAGAGAGCAGACTTTTTGCCGAAATTTCGGCTGAGTCTCCCCTGAAAAATGGACAGTCCCCAAATTTTCAACTTGTTCAAACACATATAGAATTCTCAACTGGCAACATGCACAAGATAATAACATGCAATTACGTAATAGGCCTCCGGCTTTACATCCAACCCTAGAATGGGCAACATCAGAGCAGTCTAAAGAGTTTCAGTTTACAATCAAATATAGAGTTCAATAGGAATAAAATGAGTAAAAGAGTGTCCTACAAAAGCTCGAGGCTCGGAAGTAAAGATCTCAGCTCAGCCACTCGGTTTGAATCTATCTACTGTCTGGGGGGCGCAAAGCAAAAAACGCGTGAGTGGACAAAAACAAAGTTCGTTATCTTTGAAAATAACATAATAATAACCCCACCGTTTAGAAAACAATGTTGAAAACGATATGCATTCAAACCGATGTAGCTAATATATGTATATATAGTTTAGACAAAACCATAGTGAAATCCGTAATCTTGCAATACCATCACCAATTCCATTCCAAACCTTTCCCAACTACACTCTCAAAACGCGTGCCCGTTGGTACGCCGAGCGAGGAAGTATCCTCACCAACCAATAAGAATGAAAGGATAAGTATATATATATATATATATAAGTATGACCACTACCAAACTTGTACCGGGGAAACAATCCAACCGGGAGATTGTTTGACTAGTCCACATGGAAGAATTCTCAATTGACCATGTGGCTAGGGAACGAGCCGTCTAACCGGGGACTGGGCCCACCACCACATACATCAGAATCCTCAATACTCGTATGCCTGTGACAAGTCCTATGCACACCGACTAATCCCGCTAAGGGTTTACGAAACACCCCGTCAAGGGTGCCCGAGCTCCAACATATCCAAGTATCACCAAATTCCAAGTATCTAATTCCAATATTCCAAATCTGGGGAGGTACATAAGGTAGTGCTTATGGCACTCAAAACTGACTTAACCACAACCCAATCCACATTTCATAAACTCTTTCTAAAAACCCCATATACCCAACACATATCCAAGAATAAATATTCATTCTCAAAAATAGCACATATTCATTCCAAAATAATTACAATATGAAATTATTCAAATATACTTCATTTACTTTCATAAAAATTTTGCTTTCTTCATTTAAATAAATAATAACTCAATGATCAAGAAATCATTGCGCATATTTTTCCCACCCTTGAAAATAATGATTATAGTTTAAAAATAAAGTCCACTCATAGATAGTCCCACACTGCTTGACCCTTAGATGGTCTCGCCTACTGCATACGCTAGGTCGGAGTACCTATTTCAGAATACGAGGACTAGATTAAAATAAAGCGCTTCGAACGAGAACTTTAAAACAAATTCCTAATTTTCAGGGGATTTACGTGTGTAAGACGAATAAAAAGTTTCTAAGGTCCAACTCGTGTTTTGAATGGTGTAATAGCCTCGGGAGATGCTCGGTCAACTGAGTGGTCAAACTTTCCAAATTTGGTCAATGAGGCCCGCTAGGCCCACGGCCTTCGATTTCGGATCCGAAAGTTCCTATGGGTTCAACAAGTTTGGTCCGAATCGAACGGTCGGATCACTCGCAATCGCACGATCGGACGGTTACTGTTCAACCTAATCTTTGAATCATTGAACTGAAGCAGTCGTGACTCCTATTCACGATCTGCAAACTCTTACATGATACTATAGGTTTCTAGATCAACATATTTGAAATTGGAGTCGATCCAACGGTCCGAACATATCAAACTCGGATAACACCTAATATGCATAATCCGATCGACAGTCAAATCATAACCAAATTCAAATCCGAGAATACTGTCATGCTAGGGACAACATGGGGATTATTTTAAGATCAAATCGGTCACCTAAACAGTGCCCACACGTCGCCACACGTGCCGAAAGTGCGTGGGTGCCTTCAGAAATTTCTTCGACCGGAAAATTCTCGAAACACCCAATAATACCTATACCTACATGACCAGGACAATGAGTGGAGCAACTTTTGTTCTTGGACCATGGCCAAAATGTGACCGAAACTTGCCGAAAAC
Source organism: Prunus persica (assembly GCF_000346465.2). Classification (NCBI taxonomy): domain Eukaryota; kingdom Viridiplantae; phylum Streptophyta; class Magnoliopsida; order Rosales; family Rosaceae; genus Prunus; species Prunus persica. The sequence goes on from NC_034012.1 coordinate 21,622,510, forward strand.
CTGAGCCGAAAATCAACCAAACTTTAAGCAATAAATCGAGTTCCAAAACTCAATAATCAATCCTAATCAACCCAACCATCAGCTAGGACACATTGAGAGGATGAGAAAGCATAACTAGATTGATGAAAATGATGGCCAGAATCTTCGAAACGAGTGATGAAATATTTGGGTAAAAATAGTATGTTTTCTCGTTTTTCTGGCAATGGTGGCTGGTGACTGGCGGTTGAGGCGACGGAGGGGTGGGGTAGGAATAGGAAAGTTGGCCGGTCGTTTTGGGACCGGTCCCAGCTCAAACGGTGGTTTGAGGTGGCGGTGATGGCCAAAAACCGTCGGCTGCACAGTTTTTTGGGGGGGCTGTGTCACACGAGAGAGAGAGGCAGAGAGAGAGAGAGAGAGAGAGAGAGGAGAATCAAATTTTTAAAAACCCACTGTGAAATATTTACAGTTATGCCACTAGGCTTCCGTGGATTGTGACTTCTTCGTTACCATTCTAATTTGAGCCCACTATGTGTCTAAGAAGTCGTATCGACGCGATCTACGTCATGGTGCCATTCAATTCCCCAAAATCCTTCTGGATAAAAATGTGACCAAAATATCCCTATCTTATAGGGCAAAATTGTAATTTCATTATTAAATAAATTCTAATAATTTAAATGGGTAATTAAAATAGGGCCGAGGTGTCACATCTAATTGAAATGGCTCGGGCTTTACTTTTTCAAGCCCACCTTCCTCTTAGATTTTGGAGAGAAGGAGTGCTTATCGCTGCTCATATCATTAACCGAATTCCTTCCAAGCTATTAGCCCAACAAACCCCTTTTGAAAAATTATATGGCAAATCACCTTCCTATACACATATGAGAGTCTTTGGGTGTCTTGCTTTTGCCACGAACACCCACCCCACATCCAAATTTGATACTCTTGCCAAGAAAAGAATTTTTTTGGGGTACCCTAGTGGGCAAAAAGCCTACAAGTTGTATGATCTCACTACCAACAAAATTTTAATCAACACAGCTGTTAATTTTTTTTAGCATCTTTTTCCTTTCCACACCATCAACCTAACCACAAAATCAATCCAATTACTTGTCCTACCCACACCACACATAGCAGACCTTGATCCATGCCATCTAACCTTGGGTTCACATGACTTTCCTCTAACTAATTCATATTTTTTCCCTCAGCCCAATTCCACACTTCCAAGCTAAGATGAGATCATCTCTCCAGCCACGCCTAACTCTCCAGCCAACCATTCTTCTTTTTCTCCTGTGGACCCACCTATTTCTCCAACTAGTCCTACTACATCATCATCTGCTACCCTTATAAACCCAGAATAACTCGCACCTCTTCCAACTTCTACTACCCTTCTTTCTACCAATCCACCTGTCAGAGTCTCTCAGCTTCCCAAACAAGCCCTCGTCTGGCCAAAAGATTATGTTCTTAATCACATACTAATACCTAGACCCACCTTATCGTCGTCCTCACAGCCAATCCCACACAAAGGTACTCGTTTTCCTCTCTAATTTTATTTCATATCATCGTTACTCACCTTCACATCTCTCTTTTATTACAACTGTCAATAGTGGTGTTGAACCTTCTTGCTTTACAAAGGTTGCTACATATCCCAATTGGCAACCAGCTATGCACTCTAAACTTGAGGCCTTAACATCCAGCAATACATGGACGCTCACTATTTTGCCCCCCGACAAACAACCCATTGGTTGTAAATGGGTTTTACAAAATCAAGCGTCGTTTTGACGATTCCATCGAATGCTATAAGGCACGCCTCGTCCAAAGGATATACTAAAACTAAGGGGATTAATTATCATGATACCTTCCCACCCACAACCAAGATGATTACTGTACGTTGTTTGCTTGCTATTGTCGTTGCTCAAAATTGGTCATTTAGCCAGTTAGATGTTAACAATGCTTTTTTGCATGGAGATCTTCATGAAGAAATTTACATGTCACCTCCTCCTAGTCTCTGGCAACAGGGGGAGAATCTTGTGTGTCTCCTCAACAAATCACTCTATGGGCTGAAGCAAGCATCTAGGCAATGGTTTGCCAAATTCACTAAAGCTTTTTTGGTTGCTGGGTTTATCCAATCCAAGGTAGAGTATTACCTTTTTACATGCAAGAAAGGTACATCGTTTACAGTCTTGTTGATTTTTGTTGATGACATACTAATCACTGGGAATTATCAAAAGGCAATCTCATCTCTTAAGCAATTCCTACAGTCACGGTTCAAAATAAAGGACTTTGGAGATCTCAAGTTTTTTTTAGGGATTGAAGTTCCCGTTCAAAACAGGGCATATGTATTTCACAAAGAAAATACACCTTTAACATACTCAAAGACAATGACATTTTGGAAGCAAAACCTGTAGCCTTTCCCATGGAACAAGGCACAAAACTTTATGATACAGGTGATCTACTCAAAGATCCATCTCAGTTTAGAAGATTGGTAGGGCGCTTGATATATCTCACCATCACACGGCCTGACATCACATATGCAGTACATGTACTTAGTCGATTTATGCATGCACCCCGAACGCCACATATGGAAGCAGCTCTTAGGATACTCAAGTATCTTAAAAATACCCTAGGGCAAGGTCTATTTTTTTCCAGCTGGAAATAACTTGAAGCTACGTGCTTATTGTGATTATGATTGGTTGGGGTGTCCTATGACTAGGAGATCCACGACTAGATATTGCGTATTTCTTAGGAATTCATTAATTTCTTGGAGGACTAAGAGATAAAAAACCGTTTCATTATCTTCTGCAGAGGCAAAATATTGAGCTATGACAAGAGCATGTTGCGAGCTCACTTGGCTACGAAGCTTGTTACATGACCTACATCTTCCACATCCAAAAGCCGCAATTCTCCATTGTAACAACAAGGCTGCACTACATGTTGCTGCTAATCTAGTCTTGCATGATAGAACTCATCATATAGAGATGGACTGCCACTTCATTAAAGACAAGATACATGATGGTGCAATCGATACCAAGTTCATACCTTCTTCGCATCAACTAGCAGGCATGTTCACCAAACCCTTGGGAAAAGATCATTTTATTCATGCTAGGCAAGTTGGGAGTTCTTAATATCCACTCTCCAACTTGAGGGGGAGTGTTGGAACGTAATCAATACCCGATTCTACGGGAACTAGGATATGAAAAACTTATCTGTAATTGTTTGACTTTTCCTATAATTGTTGTACAATTCTTTTCCTAGTTAGGCTCTGTATATTTCTCTAGTTAGGCTTGCATTCTCCCTGTATAAGTATATTGTACAATTAATAGAATTATTCATTCTGGCATAATATCTTTCTATACCAATTTTACAAGATCTCTCTCTCTCTCTCTCTCTCTCTCTCTCTCTCTCTCTCTCAAGAACAATCCATACCCACAACCAGCTCACAACATCTTTCCCAACCCAAGAATTCCTTGGCCATTTGCCCCATCCCCAACCACTCCCCCAAGATCTTCCACCCCACTACCCTACCCAATGCCATTTTTTTTAATCAACAAATGTACTCCATTTGTCATCAATGTTGTAAAACAAGAACCGCTCCAAAAAAACCTAAACTTGTTTTAATAAAAACAAAGGGATTACAATTCAAAGTACAATTTTAAAAATAATCCATAGCAAAATTGAAAATATATGATATTGCTTAAGATGAGGTCTCCTTTGCCAATTACTTTCTGATTATTTTTTTTTTATGCTGACTTCTTCAGCTTCATCGAGAACCAAATTCATGTACTCACCAAAACCAATGATTCGGCCTTCAATCAAGAGCCAAATCTAAATGCGAGCTTTACTTTGAAGAAACCTGAAAATCAAATTAATGGGTTGGGTCATTATCCTCTGGTGCTCACCATGGTTGCGAAATTCAATGGCCTTCGCTTCACAGATAGAGCTTCTAGTCAAAGAGACTTCGAAATCGAAGGATCTTAGTTTTTTTTTTCTTGTTGGGTGTAGCTTTGCCTTGTATCACTCGCCTACTTTTATCTAATAGGGTTTTCCTACTTAGGTTTATGTGGGTTTAAATTTTGATGGTATTTGAGCCTATTTAACTAATCTTTTGGCTAGTTTTGAAAGTTTTTGTAAAAACTGACATTTATGAAAGTAGGGGTTTAAATTTTGGTTATTTTTGATAAAAACTCATGAGCAAGGATTGAAATATTGGCCGATACATCGATATATCGGTATTTTCAACTGTCGACACCGTTATTGGGGAGTAAGGCCATATCTTCCCCTGTATCAACGATATATCCCCGATAAGTGTGATATCCCCGATATTTGCTGATATCCCTGATATTTCCTGATACCCATAACAAAACCCCAAAAAAATTCAGAATTTTTGAAGGCAATGGAAGCAAATTGAAACCCAAAAATAGCTAATCCTTGCGTAGAACCCTATAATTTATTAATATGAAGAATCTATCCACAGTCCACTGCCCATATACCCCCAATTCATCTGAAGAGGACATGGCGATCAGTTTTGGATCGATGAGCATAGGAACTAGACCTAGTACTAACTCAAATGAATCTTATGATGGATATGGTTATGTCATGTCTGATTATAGTGGAACTAGTTATGGAGCTCAAGATGATGAAACAAATTATGGACCTACTAGTTGGGTTAATCGTAACTATCCCATACATGGGAGGACATTAGGGAGCTCAAGAGAGACCTATGTGTACCATGTTCAAACATGGCTTACAAACTACTCGGATTACATGACTTGGTATGACTATTGTATGAATCTAGATGGTTGTTCGTCATTGTTTGAACCTCATAGGAGCTCTTTATTTATGTAGATGGACACTTATCTAAATTGTAATCCAATGTTTAAACAAACTATGGATTTATGCATGGTTTATTCATTTTAATCAACATTTTATTTTCAAACTTTTCATTAACACGCATTACATACCACTTATATTTCATAATATGTATATCTTATTATTAGTAAATTTTGAGTTTTATTTGTTAAATCATTCATTGATAATGTACATAACATCTATGAAAGTTTTACACCAACTTTATGTGTTTCAATGCCTATATTTGTCATTTTTGTTGATTTTTTGTTGATATAACAATATATCCCCTGAAATATCCGTAAATTGGAGGCCCGATAGTATCTGCACGGTCAATATTTTAATCCTTTTTCATGAGTCACTCCCCATGCCTTGGCTGAACCATCATCTGATAGACACATTATTATTATCTTTATCATCTACTACTACAAAAATCGAAATAGACGACAGGAAACCACCGTCATTTAGAAGGTTTTCCAACCGTCGTTAAATCGACCGCTATCTTTTGTACAAAAAATAATGACAGTTAATACCTGACGTCGTTAAGGCATTCCAGATTTATTACGAACTGACATGTAATTACTATATAATTAGTCTAAAATGAAATCTTCGACAACATTAGACGACGGTTTTATGAAAACTGAGACGTCTAAAGAGTGTTACATGTCAAGATCAAAAGAAGAATCGACGTACAGATAATTATCCATGTCCCTAATAATAAAGGAAAAAAAACTTGGATAAGCTAGAAACCGTCGTGGACAATTTATACTACGTTAAACAAACAAAGACACCGACGTCTAAAACATAAACGATGACATGCCCACAAACCAACAAATGTTTAAAGAGTATTACATGTCAATTATCTCTCAATAACCGCCGTAACATGCCATAACCACGTCCTGCACCTGGCAACACCGACGCTTATGTTATTATCCATGTCACAGAATATAAAAAACCGACGTGTTAAGGTTATTCCACGTCTGTTTCTTGCGAGAATCGTCGTTTAAATTGTACAAAGAAGGCCCTTTGGCAAAGTTAGACGTCACTTTTTCTGAATAACCGACGTCTAAAAGATTTAAAATGACATAATATTACTCAATATCGACGTACAAAATTGTACCCACGTCGGTTTTTGTCAAAGGATGACGTTATAAATAATATTGAATGTGTGGATAGGAAAACAACCGACGTGGATTATATATTCAACGTCTGTGGCATTAAAATAAAGTACGTGGTTAATTATTTCACTACGTCTAGAGATCCACTTGCTTGACGTTGTAATTGCTTACCACGTCGGTTTTGATTACATAATGACGTGGCTGTCCTTTTAAAAGTCGCATGTTTAACCTTCCTTGACGTATGTATGCTCGGAGACGTCAGTTGATTTAGACTAGCCGACGTGTAGAACATCTGTCACGACAGTTAATGGAACTGAACGGCCTTTATTTCGCACTGTAGATGGCGGTTTATTTTAAGCAAACCGACTTGATTTCTGTTTTAGATGCTTTTTGCCTTTTTAAAACCAAACTTTGTTTTCATTTTAGACGTATGTGTTTCCAATTTTTTTACTGGACCATCGTACTTTATTTAACCCAGCTTTTTTAATTTTTGATTTGTCGTGCCCAAAGCCTGCATAATGAAAATGTGATCAAAATTAAAATGATGTACAAAGTTATTAATTAATGTCATACAATTAACTGAATAACTAATGTCATACATTACAACAATCAATCAACCCATATATCTTCACACCCATCTATAATATTTTCATTCCCAAACTCACACACTAGGTCATCAAATGTGTTAGCATTTGGTATCCCTCTAGTAAATGGCTCACACTCAATTCTAGTATCACCTAGCACATCATCACCAATAACATCATTATATTCTCTATTAGGCATTGATAACACTACCGACCAACCACGATGCATTGGGTCTTGAACATAAAATACTTGTTTGACTTGAGAAGCCATAATATATTGGTCATTCCTATGTCCAATTTTACTCAGATCTACAATGTTAAATCCAAGTTCGTCGACTACAAGGCCCAAAGTGTTATCTATCCAATCACACCTCAAGACTGGGATTCTAAACTTTTGGTAGTCAAGGTCCCAAATTTCTTGACTAACACCATAAAAACCCATATTGGAGACAATAGGGTTTTTATCCTTGGCACTAGCAACTTGCATAGTATGTGCAAGTAAAAAAACTCCACTATTTTGGACAGTTCGCACATCATCTTGTGCCTTGGTGTTAAATGTAACACCATTAATAAGATAGCTCCTATATGATGGCACTGCCATGCTTGGACTAGCTGCTAGCCACCTCAAATTTTTTGATATGCCATTATGCTCTTCCCTATTAAGTTCACTTTAAACCTGCAAATTAATCATATATATCTTAATTCAATATAACATATAGAATGGAAGAAAATTAAAAGTTGAATATGCATGTCATTCAATAACATATATATACCTTAAAGTGGAGACATTGAATGAAAGTGCTATTGTGCTTATCTTGTAGCCACTTTGTTCTCTTTCTAAATTTTGGATAAGTGGTCTTGATGTGGATCATATGTTCCCTACATTGACACGAAAAAATCAAGCCTTATGGTCCCTTGTATATAAGATAAACATAAGGAATAATAATATTTAAAATGACTCCATATGAAAAATAAAAGTCATACGTACTCGATATAATGTAGGACTTCCTCCGTATTCTTTAAGACATATAGATGTGCCTGATTCAACAAGTCCCGATCAACTAAGCTTACTGTGCAACCTGATAATGGCTTCGAAACTCCCATCTTCTGCTCCAATTGTACTAACATCAGACAAATGCTTGGTGCAAAACTCTATAGCTTCTTCAGCATTATACCACTCAGCAATGCAACCTTCCAGATGAGTACGGTTCTGAACATACCCTTTTAGCACTTTCATATACCTTTCAAATGGATACATCCATCTAAAATATACTGGGCCACATAGACGAACTTCTCGGACAAGATATACTACTAGATGAACCATGATATCAAAGAATGAAGGGGGAAAGTACTTCTCAAGCAAACACAAAGTAACTACTATATCTTCTTCCAACTTATCTAGCTTGGAAACATCTACCATCTTTGCACATATAGCATTGAAGAAGAAGCACAGTCGAGTTATTACATACCTTGCAGGCTTCTCCAAAACAATACGAATTGCCACAGGGAGCAATTGTTGCATCAAGGTATGACAATCATGAGATTTATGTCCAAGAAGTCTTGAATCTTTTAAAGATACAAGATTTTTTATATTTGAACAATAACCTTCAGGGACCTTCATACCATAGAAAGAATTGCAAACCGCTCTCTTCTCTGCTCTTGACAAATTTCAAGGCCCTAGAAGCAAGCGAGTACGTCTTTGTTCATACTTGGGTTGCAAATCAGTTTTGACCCCCATGTTCAATAAATCTAACCGAGTAGCAATCCCATCCTTATTTTTTCCAGGGATCTCCAACAATGTACCAATGATACTATCGCAAACATTCTTCTCAATATGCATAACATCTAGGACATGCCTCACATGAAGGTATTTCCAATACTCGAGATCAAAGAATTTTGATTTCTTCTTCTAACAAACTCTGTCACCATCATTCTCACCAACACTTTCCCCATTTTTTGAGCCCCATATGTAATTAATATCTTCAACCATGTGCAACACTTCTTCTCCGTTTAATGGCTCGGGAGGCGTGCTATTTCAGGTTTCCCATTAAAAGCTGCACAATGCCTCCGATATGGATGATTGATTGGTAACCATTTTCTATGCCCAATGTAACAAATTTTGTGGCCATTTTTCAACCTGTGACTAGGTGTATCATCGCTGCATATTGGACAAGCTTTATATCCTTTAACGACACAACTAGATAAGTTTCCATAGGCAGGAAAATCATTAACTGTCCACAGTAATACACTTCTGAGTGTAAAGTATTCTCTTATATGTGCATCATACACTCCTCTAATCCCATCCCACAGAGATTTTAAATCATCAATCAAAGGCTCTAAGTAGACGTCTATATCATTTTCAGGCTGTTTAGGACCGGAAATCAACAAGGTCAACATCATGAACTTCCGTTTCATGCATAGCCATGGTGGGAGATTATATGTAACTAAGATAGCTGGCCAACAACTGTATCTGCTACTTAAAGAACCGTGGGGATTGAATCCATCAGATGAGAAAGCCAATCTCAAGTTTCTCAGCTCTTTACCAAACTCGAGCCATTTATCATCAACAAGTTTCCAAGGCGGGGAATCCGTTGGATGAGACATCTGACCGTCAACTGATTTTCTAGCAGCATGCCAAGTCAAACTCTTAGCTGTCTTATGTGATTGAAACATCCTTTTAAACCTTTGAATTGGAGGAAGATACCACACCACCTTCGCTGGCGCACCCTCTTTCAAGATTGAATCTTTGCCTTCCTTCCACCTTGAAATACCACAAGTAGGACAATTTGTTGAATCTTCATAATCCTTCCTATAAAAGATGCAGTCATTGGGACATGCGTGGATTTTCTCATAACTCAGCCCTAAAGCAGACAATGTCTTTTTTGCCTCGTACATAGAGGAAAGTAGTGTATTTCCTTCTGGAAGAAAATCTCCTTGAAGTATCAATAATTCTGTAAAACAAACATCACTCATCCCATGTTTTGGTTTCAAATTATATAACTTCAGCCGACAACATCGTGTACTTACTGCTACCAGGGTACAAGGGTTGATCTCCATCCCCAATCACATTGGCAAACTCATAAGGATCAAATCCAATGTCGCCTAAATCATTATCATCCATCCCTACTTCTTCAGAAACAAAACTAAACCTACTTTGCTCATTTTCTTCCACATTTCTACTAGCATTAGTAGTCCATTCCCAAGGTTCTCCGTGCCATGTCCAAATCTTATAGCTTTGGTCAATTCCATTAAAGTATAAGTGGTCCCTTATAATTCCAACTCCAAACAATCGAATATTCCCACATTTAACACATGGACAACGAATATGAGTTGTATTTCCAAGATTTTCTACAGCAAAATTCAAAAATCCTTCCACACCTAACTCATATGCCTTCGATCTTCTATCCGCATGCATCCATGACTTATCCATCTCACACACTATAAAATCATACATATAATAAAGTGAAAAGACCAGCAATGAAACACTACTATATTGACAGAGAAGAAAACAAAGTGGAAAAAAGAAAAAAAAAAAATTCCACAAGAATCAGACTACGGTTTTTACAAAATAATCGTCGCGTAACATAGATTAAGATGACGACATGTCTATTTACTGTCGTCTTTAAACAAGATATTTGTATTCTTTTTGAAGAACGAGGTCTGGGTTATGGTCGCCTAACGACGACGGCCGTAGTAAATAAAAACCAAACGTATAATAAAAATTTAGACGACGGTTGGTTCCACCAACTGTCGTCGTGGTTTACAAAAAACCAAAGCCTAATTCTTCCATTCCCATTCCTTTTCAAAGAACCCTTAACAGAATGCAAACATCAAAACATAAAAGAACCCATATGTAGCTCCCAATCAAGAACCGATAGCTCCCAAAACATAAAAGAACTCATATTAAGAAACCAAAGCTGAGAGAATATACAAACTAACAGAATATTTAGAGAGAGCTGAGAGAATATACAAACTAATAAGAGAATATTGAGAGAGAAAGCTGAGAGAAAATATCAAATGCTTGAGAGAGCTCAGAGAATATACCCAATGCTTTGAGAGAGAGCGAAAACTTTAAGACAAATTTACGTTGAAGAGAGAGAAGGAAATACTTTAGGGTTAAAGGGAAATTCTGAAAGTTTTAGATCCCAACCAAAATTTTCAAAGGACCACTTTTACTAAAGATGACGATAAATACAATCCAGTCGTCGTTTAATTTCAGATTTACAACGACGGTTATGGTACATCGACGCCGTTGTAAAGCATTTTGACGTCGCCCATACAAAAACCGACGTCTAAAATATTAAATAATTAGATTTGGTGTGTGTTTCCTGGGATTTGAACGCGTGATTGACCAAAAAGAACGAGAGAAAACCGGCGTCGTTTCAATAAAACCTGAACCCTAAACACTAAATTTTACAATAATTATAAAAAAAATACACAAGTATGAGAAAAATGAACTGAAAATTGCTACGGACTCCTTACAACAATGCCTTCTATATTAGTAGGCTAAAATTCATATTGAATAATTTTGAATTTTATGACCACCAATGGATCACATAAACCTTAGGGTTATGTTATGGAAAGTATAATGACTATTGTGCTTTGTCTCAAAATCTTTTTGACTTTTGTTATCACTTCTAATTTTGAAATCTAAAATTAAAATTTTCAGGCATGTAGGGGGGAGATATTGTCTCAATGAGTGCATAGAATTTGTCAGTTTATTTTTCGGATTTTGTGTGTGAATATATTATGAATATTAGTAATTAAATACAATTAAAAATATTTTTAAAATTAAATTTTTTAAAGATTTAGGGGAGATAAAATCTTTCAATGAGTGCATGGTAGTTGTCAGTTTATTTTATGGAATTTGTTTTGAAATTATTATGAATATTAGGAATAAAATATAAAAGTCATACAAAAATTAAATGACAAATGTACATAACCGACGTTGCATCCGTTTACAACGATGTTAAATAACACATGACGTTGTCCTATAACGCATTAGAATTTACACCGTTGATTATTATGTTGATGACGACGTTGTTTAGATATATAACGTCACATTTTAACTTGTAACGGGCGTTGTATGTCTTTAACACGTCCTGTCTGTTGTACCAACGAACGTAGTATATCTATACAAATTTTTTCGTAGATTTTAGTTTTATATATTAACCGTCGTGTATAGCAACCTTACATGACGTTTTCTTCTCAATTATATCACTTATTGTTCTGTAAGTGCTTGTTCACGAATTCTGCCCATTCCAACCTGACTTCGTCAATATGTTCTTGTGTATACTCAATTGGTTCCTTTTTCTTGTCAAACCGCAAATAAAGAACAAAAACCGACGTGTTATAAATATTAAAACGACGGTTTTGAAAGAAAACGTCATGGTATTAAAATAAAGAAATTATATCTTAAAATTTACCTTCTTCTCAAATTCTAGGCCTGGATCATGGATTATATCTCTCATGGAACACATCACGTAATAGCCACACTCAACATTTGTTGGTTGTCTAGGAGTGCCTTGTAGATTTTTCCATATGAGTGATTTACGTGATGATTGTTTGCCTGTGTGAGAGTTATACATTTTGATTAACTGTTTCAAGAAACAAAAAGTGTTAATGACAAAACTAAAAATCAGCATAAAAAATATTAACCGTCGTGGTAAATAAGTGAAGACAACGATTTTGTAAAACAAATGACGTCGTATTTTATTTCAAACGTCGGTAAATAAGAACCATCGTTGTGTATCATTCTAACGTCGATGACGATGAAAAACGACGTATAACCAAAGTTGTTTTTAAATGAAAGTTGAACAGAAAAAATTAAAACGTCCTAAAATGAAAAACACAAACGACGTGGTATTTCAATGAAGACGACGGTTTCAAGAAAATACTGACGTTGTAAATGATTTCAAACGTCGGTTATAATATACCGTCATTGTGTTTTCACTACAACGTCGGTATTTGAAAAAGCCGTCGTATCATTCAAATGCAGAAATAAAAAAATCTTAGATTTTCATAAATAAACTTATGTATTCACTATATTTCTCATGTCCTCATCAACATAGCAGTTTGGCAATGAATCCATGTAATAGATAGTCTCCTTACCTGGTCTCACAATTATTAACACCCAATGACCCCTACACATAATGAACCATATAGATTAAATATACTACCCAAAAAAAATATATTACAAGGGACCAAGTATAGAAGGGGACTAACCCTGGATTAGAAGGCACCAAGTAAAATTGATCCCCATTTGCGTTTTTCAGGCGGTCTGAGAGATGTTTTGAACAGTTAGATAACATTCCAAATTGAGAGCTAACTTGTCCAGGGTCCACGAGGCCAACAAGGTTTACCATATTTGCCATTTTTAAATAGTCAAATAGGTACCTAATTTAATATATGAAATTCAATTAAATGAGATTTTAATTTAAAAGAAAGGAAATGTAAAAAAATTTAAATTGGATTTCTAGAATTACCTCATGTATAGTGCAATCACTGTGGATCCAATCTCATCCATGGAAGCAAACTGTAAAATGTCTTCACTCAAGAGCCAGGTATCATGCTCAGTACCAAACACCTCCTCTGGCATGTGAATTCTAATGGTCTCGTTAGCAGGCTTCAACTTGGTCTCGACATATTGGCATAGGGCTAACAGAGGAGCTAGCATGTCAAGCTTTGAGAGATCATGTAACAAGAAATAAATAAATAAATAAAAGTTAGTTTGTACATGAAGCAAAATAAACGACTCCAACAAATCAACAAAACCGATGTGGTATGTAATATCAATGACGGTTTCTAGAACATATTGACGGGGTAAAGGTTATAGACGATGGTAAATACATAACGGTCGTGGTGTAAATGTTATAACGTCGCTACACAATAGAAAGGTCGTCTAGGTTAAAATAGACGACGGGTTGTAAAATAAAACCCGATGTCTATTTAAAATTTAAAAATCAGAAAAAATCAAATGTCAGAGATTTTACCGTTTCATCTTGATGGTTTTCTGCAGCATCAGCATCATTCGTGGGATTGTCTTCCTCCAAAACAAGGGCTCTCACATTAGAGCAGCTTGCTTTGTCAGACATTGGATTTTTTGGGCTTTGCTCTTGAGGAATTGGAGGAATTGGAGTAATTGGTGTAGTTGGAGTTTTACCGAGCAAGTTGGGATCAAAGTTGGGAATTAGTTGACTGAATTGTTTCAACAAAATTTCCCTCTTTGCTCTGACAGCCTCCAAAACACTTTCCTTTGCCCTAACCTCCATCTTTTTGGTTTCCTCTCTCACTGCCTCCATAAAACTTTCCTTCAATTTGTCAGCAAATTTTACTCTCTGTTGTCTCGGCAAATTGAAGAATTGAGTTGGGGAAACCCCAACTCCAACACCTCTGACTCTCCCACCATGCTCAGGGGTTCCCAAAGCCAAGGTCAAAACATCATTGCTCCCAGAGACAGTAAAAGTGCCCTTGGATACTTGTTTTTTCAAATCATCCTAAAAGTGAGGGAGAGATTGTTAGTGAGTGAATAGATAGTAAAACTGATTAAATAAATAAACTAAATAAAAATATTAACCGACGTGGTAAAGAGGTTAAGACGACGGTTTATTTAAGAAACAGACGCAGAAAATCATTTAATATGTCAGCCCAAAACTACCGTTATTTTGTATACATTAAAACATTGGTCCATGAAAAAATCGTCGTTTATTTGACATCAGAGATAAAAACACTTAACCAAAATATTCATTGATCCAAAAATAGTGCACAGACAAATTGCAGAGAAATAGAGAGGGAGAGAGAGTGTGTGTGCGTGTGAATATGAAGAAAGTTCAAAATTTAATTTAAAAAACCTAACACAGAAATACAAAACTGTCGTTGTAATTCAATACAAATTTTTAAAGATGCTTGGTGTCTCAGAGTTGCCAGAATAGCTCTTAGATGATTCATAATCAAGCAGAATAGGTGTTGAAGTGCAGTTCCAAGCCAGCAATTACCAATCTAGTCCAGATTGAAGAGATCCCAATTCTTCCCACTTGACAAGCCTCTCCATGGCTAAATCTGATTAAAGCTCTGCCAATCTCGTGGAATTCTAGCACAGATATATCCAGCCTAGCCTGAGTCACAAACAACAATTCAAGCAGAAATCAAAGCCCAATGTTCTGATGTCCTTCCGAACTTGGCATCTCTCTTTTGTTCAAAATTGTGTAATAGGCAGATCTCTTTGAAACAGTCTGATCTATTTTCAATATTCATTTTTGGCTAAGACTTACAAGTTTTACTGTGGGAAATTGTAAAGTCCTCACTAGTCTGAGTCATGAAAAGAACTTACTTGGGAGTTATTCCTCACCCAAATTCACAATCACTTGATATTTATTTTTCATAAGTCTGTTATGGTTTTTAATGGTTAACAGTGGCACGCTTGCACACAAAAGAAAGTTGACTTGTTGACCACCAATGGTTTTCAAGCTAATGAGGAACTTTACCCTATCGCCACAGGAACTACATCAAAAAGGGTAAACAATTTGGAACGGCCGGTGGGACCCGCAATACACATATTCCTAAACACGTCATTTGGTATATGAACCATGGAAAGAGGTCAACTAGCTGTCCGAGAAGATGGATTTGAATAAGAAGAGAGTGATGCCAAACAATCAGCTCACGGTAGTACCAGAAATAGATGTTCCTGGTCCAGTTCTAGAAGTTTGAAACTAGATACATGAGGTTGCGCTTCGACAGGAGGTTGCAGCTTAGAGAAGTCAAGACACTCTGAACAATATGACGGGCATCATGCAGTGGCAACTCAACAGGCAATTCAGGAAGGATAGTGATGTTGCTGCTACTGCAAGCAATCCAAATCCAGACGATGTAGTCCTTTGCTGGAACTCCCTTTCGGACCTTCCGCGGGATTGGCATGGTCATACCAAGAAAATCCTCTCATTGCATAGATGGCTGGAACACCTCAACTAGGTCGGACAAAGGGGATGAGCCCTTGTCGTCCAAGAGCAGGAAGTTCCAGCTCTTCCAGCGGGCCTAGCAGCAGATCAGGCTCCCCATAATCAACTAGAACTCCCACCTATTCCAAGGCCGGAGGTTCCATAAGAATGGATCCCAATCCATTTCCCCTCACTAGCAAGGGGTAGAAGAGGCAGGGGAGCAATTAACCATTTTGCCAAACTTTGATAGGCCAGAAGGAAACTAGAGAAACCCTCTAGATTTCAAGGAAGAAGAAGAACATAAGGAGGAGGTTGTACCTAGACCACACAGAATTGAACCAGCCGAAATAGGGTCGAAACCTACCTTCTGTTAATGCTTTGAACGAAATGGGGGCACTGCAGAGAATGATTACAGAAATGATGGATCTTAAGGCTAGAAAGGAGAGAGACCAACCTACAGGAAGCCATATCCGGCCTATATTGATCAAATGCCATTACCACCCGGTTTTAAAATACCAAATTTCATTAATCGAGCATATAGGCAGATTCTCAGTCCAATGCATAGCCATAGAGAATAATCCCTTTTTAAAGCTTAGGCTTTTTGGGAATTCCTTGTCTGGACATGCTTCTACCTGGTATACCAATTTTCCAGCTAATTCCATCCAAACATGGGAACAGATGGAGATTGCTTTCCATGACTACTATTTTAGAATTTAGCCAGAAGTCACCATCAGTGATCTTGCTGCTCTTAAACAGAGTGAGGATGATCTGCTCAGGATTTCATCACCAGGTTTAGGAAGCTCAAAATGAAGTGCAGGATCCCCATGGAAGAAAGACACTTCATCCAAATGGCTCAGACCGCCCTCAAAATTTCTCTAAGGAAGAGATTCAACGGAATGATGTTCAGAGATTTGGCAAAACTAGCAGACAAGGCATCCAAATATGAAGAACTGCTAAAGGAAGAACAGTAGAAAAGAAATTCTTCCAAAGGTACATACTACAAGACACCGTCTTCCTCAGTCTATTTGGTTGAGGTGGAATCGGAAGAAGGTCAAGAGAGTTTAGAAGAAATGGAGGTGGCAGTGGCAGAGATGGAAAAGTTAAAGCACCCTATCAGTTGCAAGGCTTTGACAAAGCCACCAAAGGATCAAAAGCCACCACCATTTACAGGCTGTTTTGTCCTGAACAAACCAACACATAACAAAATCTACTCTTTTGATTTAACCAAAGTAGACGCTCTGTTCAATGAGATGATCTTACAGAAGGCAATAGAGACACCTCACAGCTTTCCTAAACCGGAAGAACTCAAAAGAAGGTAGTATTGCAAACGGCACAATTCTTGGAATCATTCCACCAACAGTTATGTTGTTTTCAGGGATGTTATACAAGAAGGAATAATGGCAGGAAAGCTCAAGCTGGCCCAGAAACTGCTACAGTAACAATAAACCCTTTTCCTCAACCTCAACTGAACATGGTCAACCTAAACTGGCCAGAACAGGAGAAAGGCAAACTGATAGTGGAAGTCAGCCATAATATGGTTAGAAGAGTCACAAAAGAGGTGAACCGAAGGCCAAGGGCTATTATCTCAGCTGGAGTAGTTCTATGCAGCATGTGCAAATGCGAATGCAAGCTGGAAATAGCTTTGGATGAGCAGAATTGTCCCTCGAGAAGTGTCTTTGATAAAATCGAGCATCACACCACCAAACCATGGTTTCAGCTTTATCCAGGAGCACAGCCAGACAGAGAACCTATCAAACACTTGCCCAACACATCAGAAAAGTAACTGAGTAGCTAAGAAAGGAAATGTCGATTAAAATGCCCGGAAATGATAGGCCATTGGCAACTATCATAGACGACTGGTGGTATTCTATATGAAAGAATGGCAGGCCAACTCTAAAACTGACCAGAACGCAAAGGAGGAGAATCTAAAGGCAATACTACATCTTCCTCAGGAACAAGGATAGTACACAGGTGTTTACATAAGTCAATTCTACAAGAATTAAGAATAATCTAGAGAGGAATATTCAAACAGAACAAACAATCTATCAACCGAAGAAGCTGGCGGAAGCCAGATTCCCAAATGAATCCTCTTTCTACCAAGCTTCACATTCGAATAATAATTTGGAGGCCTCACAAGTACAAGATCAGGCCGGATTCCTTCCAGCAGATGATCAAGAGAACTTGACTGAAGAATACGAGGAAGAACATGTGGATTACGAACTATCTGCATGATGATTAGTTGGAACCTTCACAATCACAAGATCAGGCCCGATTCCTTGAAATTGAAGATCAAGAGAACTGGACTGAAGATGACAAAGAGGAACAAGTAGAACACGAAGGAGAACTAGATGAAGAAACTCAAGCTGTAGAATTGGAGAACTTGTTGCAGAGTGATTTTGACATCAATATGGTGTTTGTCCTGTCAGAAAATTTAGAGCAGCAGAAGGACAAGAAAGCACCATGGAAGGGGATGTAGTATCCCAAGAAAGTTTTGAAAGCAGATTGACCAAAGAAGAAAATGGGCCAGAACAGGCGGAATTGCCCAGAAAATAACTGCAAAGCAGTTATGTTTTTCTAAACCTAACAAGGAGATGGCTAAACTTAGGCCCATGTTCATTATTGCAAACTTCTAGGGGATCCCTATCCCTAAAGTAATGGTAGATGGAGGTGCATCAATCAATCTACTCTTTTACAGACTATCAGTGAAGATGGGTAGAACAGAGAAAGATCTAATCCCAATGCGTCTTACAGTCACCAATTTCGCTGGAGGCATCACTACGACCCATGTGATACTAGATGTGGATGTCATAGTAGGAACCAAGAAGCTGAAGATTGCATTCTTTGTGGTAGACACCACTTCTACCACTTACAATGCATTACTTAGGAGGGACTGGATCCACCAGAGCCTATGTATTTCTTCCACTCTATGCCAACAGTTGGCCCTCTAGCATGAAGAGGGTTTTATGGAGACAGTAGAGGCTGATCCACGACCATTTCTACCATCTGCCTTATGTTTCAAAGCCAGGTATTGTCATAATGATCTTGATCCTTTTACTTTCTTTGGAGTCAATCAGAATGGCCGCCCCTATGGTGTCACAGCCCAGAGACTCATTGAAGAAGGTCTGGCCAGTTCTCTAGAGGACTGGAATAGACCTTTTGTCCTGAACCTCCAAGCCTTTGATGTGTAGCTCAAACCAACAAGAAAAGGATTTAGCTGCAACAATCGATCCATGGCAAATAGCTTGTTGGTATATTGGGCAGAAAGGAAGCTTTCTGTGCATAATCAAGCAATTAATATTGTAGAATTCATGCATGAAAGTGAAGAGGAGCAGGAAGAAAGTTTACAGGAAAAGGAATTGTAATTTGCACCAGAAGCATGGGATGACTCTTTGCCAGAGGTAGAAGACCCTTTGCAAGAAATAAACATGGGAACAGAAGATGATCCCAGGCCTACTTTTGTTAGTGCATTGTTAGAGGAGCCATTGAAGGGTAAAATCATTGCACTTCTGCATGATTTGAGAGACTGTTTTGCATGGTATTATCACAAAATGCCTGGACTGGACAGAAGATTGGTGGAGTGTAAATTGCCAATAAAAGAAGGTTACTTGCCAGTCAAGCAGGCCATGAGAAGAATGTCCATGGAGACAGAATTAAAGGTCAAAGAAGAAATTGAAAGACTGGATAAGGCAGGTTTTATCAGACCAGCCATTTATGCTGATTCGTTGTCTAATATTGTACCGGTTACAGGAGCAGTCAGAGTTTGCGTGGACTACAGGAATTTGAACGAGGCATCTCTCAAAGATTAGTACCCCATGCTAATGGTAGACATGTTAGTAGATGGAGTCGCTCATAATCAAATGCTATCATTCATGGATGACAATGCAGGTTACAATCAAATAATGATGGCAGAGGAGGATATCCACAAAATTGCTTTTATGTGTCCAGGACATCTAGGCTCTTTTGAATATGTTGTAATGCCTTTTGGTTTGAGAAATGTAGGGGCTACCTATCAAAGAGCAATGAATTCTGTATTCCATGACATGATAGGCCATTCCTTAGAGGTGTAGATAGATGATGTGGTGATTAAATCCCCAGAAAAGAAGAATCATGTATTTGATATGAAGGAAGCTTTTCTAAGGATGAGACAACACAAATTGAAAATGAATCCCAAGAAATGCGTCTTTAGGGTTCAAGTAGGCAATTTCCTGGGTTTCTTGGTTCATCAAAGAGGCATAGAGATAGACAAGAATAAATAAAAATCTATTATAGAAGCTTTGCCACCTTAAAACAAGAAAGAATTACAAAGCCTCTTAGGGAAAATCAACTTTCTTAGGAGATTCATATCCAATTCTACCTGGAAAATCCAACCATTCTTGTCCTTGCTGAAATTGAAGGAAGAGCAGGTATTCATGTGGGGTTCTATCTCCACCAAAGAAAGGCAGACCGCTCAAGTTATATGTTTCTACATCAAAAGGATCTATTAGGAGCCTTTTGGTTCAAGAGAACAAGGAAGTAAAGGAGCAGCCAGTCTACTACCTGAGCAGAACTCTAATAGAAGTGGAAAGAAAATATTCTGTGATTGAGAGGCTATGTCTGGCTTTGTACTTCACCGCTAGAAAACTTAGACATTACATGTTACCCTTTACCATCTACATCATTGCCAAGACAGACTTCATCAAGTACATGCTGACAAGATCAATGCTGAGAGGCAGAATTTTTAAATGGACTCTGGCCTTGTCAGAATTTGTCTTCCGCTATGTTCCTCAGAAAGCTATCAAAGGACAAGCTGTAGTAGATTTTCTAGCAGATCATCTAGGGGAAGAGATTGAGAACATGGATTCCATGGATATAGCCAATGTAGATCTGCTGAGTAGAGCTCACACTTACCTCAATAATCCCTTATACTTGGTCCATCTCACCCCATGGAAGCTGTATTTTGATGGATCTAAAACCGACCTCGCCTCTGACACATGAATTGTTTTAAAAGATCCATTGGGAATCAAGCACTGTTATTCATTCCAGCTAGACTTTCTATGCACCAACAACAGAGTAAAGTACGAGGCTTTGATCATTGGCCTCGAGATGCTGATAGAATTAAGAGTACAGTCTGTGGAAATCCTAGGAGATTATGTGCATGTTCTAAAGAAGATTGCAGGAGAATACAAGTGTTTAAATCCTTCTCTAGTAGTTTATTTCGTGGCAGCTAGAAACCTCTTGGTGGAATTTAGGGAGGCTACTTGGGAACATATTCCAATGGAAGAAAATTTTGCAGCCAATGAAATGGCTTGGAGAGCAACGGGAGTGCAAATGCCTAAAGACTACATCCAGAGAATCATCAAAGTAGGGAAGAAAAGTCTACTATCTGTTTGACCAGAGGAATAGAGATAGATGTCAGTTCTGCCACAATGACTGAGGAAGATTGGAGACTGCCTATAATTAATTATTTGCAATATCCAACCCTTCCTTCTGAAAAGAAAACGAGGATCATGGCTCTGAATTACCTCATGTGGAATGGGAATTTGATCAGAAAAGGCAAGGATGAGCTACTCTTGAGATGCTTAGGGAAGGACGAATACATGAAAGTCATGGGAGAAGTCCATGAATGAATCTATGGAGCTCGTCAAAGAGGAAGATAAATGTGCTGGCTGATTAGAAGGTATTTGATTTCTGGCCTATTATGACGCAAGATTGCATAGAATATTCCAAAGGATGCGAAGCTTGCAGAGACACGGACCAATCCAGCAAGCTCCCTCAGTTCCCATGAATCCAGTCGTTAAGCCATGGCCATTTAGAGAAAAGGCAATTGACCTTATTGGTAAAATCTATCCAGCCAGTAGCAAACACCATTGCTTCATCATTGTAACTACGGATTACTTTACTAAATGAGTAGAGGCTAAGCCACTCAAATCTACGACATCTCAGGAGATCATTACTTTCATTGAGGAACAAATTGTGCACAGGTTTGGCATACCAGATTCAGTCACAACTGACAGAGGGACTTCCTTCCTTCCTTTGGCATACCAGAATCAACCTCAAAATCAAGTTACTCCAGTCCACTCCTTACTATGCTCAGGCAAATGGGTAGGTAGAGTCAAGCAACAAAGTAATCATTGATATCATCAGAAAAATTCTTGAGGAGAATCCATGGCAATAGCATGAAAAGTTGTCAGAGACCTTATGGGCCTATAAAACTTCAAAGAGAGACGCAACCGGAATGACCCCATATGCTCTAACCTATGGACATGACGCAATTCTACCCATGGAGATCACAGTCCAGTCCATCAAAATTACCTAGCAGCATAACTTAGTTGGAGAAGACTACTCGCAAGCAATGCTGCTAGAATTAGAAGGATTAGACACAAGCAGAATTAACACTCTCAATAAACTCTTGGCAGAAAAGAAGCTGTAGCAAGAGCTTATAATAAGAGAGTTAAAAACAAGATCTTTGAAGAAAGAGAAATCGTCTAGAGAGCAATTCTGCCCCTCGGATCCCAAGTTGCTGGTTATGGAAAGTGGTCACCCACATGGGAAGGCCCTTTTCTGATCAAGTAAGTCCTTGGAATGAGGGCATATAGGTTGCAGGATTAAGATGGAGTGGTCCATGCTGCACCAATTAATGGAAAGTAGTTGAAAAAGTTTTATCTAACTATTTGGGATTTACAGGCAGTACAAATTGATCCTAAAATTGAAGAAGAGATGGACAGAACTGTTGTATAATTTTGAATAGTTAATTATATATGGTTCATTTTTGTCTGTTCTACCCATCTGATATGTACGAATGTGGCAAAAATGCAACATTGGCGGAAATAAATAGAAACTTTTTCATTCATTTTGTCATTACTAAATGACTAGTTTTAGTAAAACACGTTCTAAACTAGTTTTTTGAGAGTCTCCTGCAATCCAACCTTCTTTTATGGAGATCTCTTTCTGAAGAAGCAGACCCTGATGAATGGAAGCCTCTGCAATCACCAGTGCAGGTCTTGAAGCTGAGACCATGCTTTGCACAAGAAAAGTGACCTTGGTTTTCACGCCCAATCCAGCTCCAAGATCCTTCTGCCTCTCCCTCAGTACAGCTAGTTGCTTTTGGAGATCCTCAATATGCTTTTCCAACTTATCAGCGGCGGATTTGATCTCTTTGTAATCCGCAACCATTGAATCTAGCTCCGACTTCTGCTTTTGATAGTCCACCAAGTTGGCTTCATGAGTAGTCTTGCAAAATTCAGAAATGTTGAGAAAGGGCTTGAGATCTTCATATCGATCATGAATATTGGCTACGTCTCTAGACAAAGCCAAGCTAATCTCAAGAATGGGACAAAGAACCATGTTTTCCTTGTGCAGCAGATCCAGATCTCTCATCAGTTGATCAATGATCCAAATCCATCTTAGTCGACTGCCAGATTCTTATTATGTCCATCACCTCATCCACTGCTTTGGAGTTGGTCTTGCTTGGGGTTTGCCCTAGTTTCTATCTTCAGTAGCTGGGCTTCCAAGTCCATGACTTCAAATTCTGCCAATTTTAGATCAACATCTGAGATAGTTTCTGATGTGCCTGGGATAGAACAAAGAGGCATATGCAGAGAATAGTATAGTTAGCTCTCTTTCAAATTGAAGCCAAGAGATGAAGTTCTGAGGCCTAGCAACACTTACAGCCGTGACCATGAGCTTGAGAGGGTTGGACACTACCGCTAGCTCTTCAACAGTTATGTCTTTTTCAGCCTGGAAGGATAGAACCAGTGGTTAGTACTCTTGTCAAGAACAGGCAGAATTGAGAAAATAAAGGGGAATTACCTTAGGTGGAGGGACAGCAGCGGAGTTTTCTGCCTCCACATCATCGAACAAAGCCATTTTTGAATGAGTGAGATCTCCTTCATGAGCTTCTTGCTGTTTTTTGGCCAGTTCTATACTCTTCGCTGTCAGTTCAGCGGGAATCTCCTCCTACAAAGGAATAGAATTCATATCAAGACAGATACAGCACAATATAAACCAATTCTATTTTAATAATTTAGGGGAATCTCACCTCTTCTTTAGCGTCTTTAGTGGCTTCTTTGTCTTTATCAACGGCGTTGAAGGCTTCACATAGCTCTTCATCAGTCTTCGTTGTTGTTGTGGGGGCAGCCACAGGTTCTTCCACCACCTTGCTTTCCCTTTTCTAAGCCTCTTCATCTTGGTAGGAGGAGGAGAAGGGCTTTCAAATGCAAAAATATAACAAAGGCAGAGTCAATTTTTGACTCAAAACTGACCAGAAAGAATGACAGAAGAGGTTATTTCACATAAGTTACTTGGAATTTTAGGCTGGACAGCATTGTTCTGGGCCTGAGTAGTCTCTTTTCTCTTATTCTTTCTAGTAGAAGGGATTGCCTCATAAGTTTTCTCCTCTGCCAGAACTTCATATTCAGTATCTTCTTCCCCAAGATCTACTATAGATCACCGACATCAATAATGGCGTTTACTACATAAAGGACAAAAGTTGAAAAAATCAACCCAACCGGAATTAACAAAAGAACAGAATTTAGAACTCACCAATCACTTGTCCAGCCAAGACAGCCTGCCAACTTAGGTTGCTTGCCACAGAAGGATCTAAAACAATATAGACATAACAGAATGAGATCATCTCCCGAAGTACCAAAACTCAGGGGGAACTGGCAATCTACCTTCGATCACTTGAGCATTTATGCCCAGAAGCGTCTGCGTGATAAACTTCTTGGCAGCCAGTTCTGCATAGACAGTTCCCGCATCCCAGTTGGCAAAGAGCACCTTCACAAAAGTGATTGCATCAGGCATGTAGGCAAATCTAGCTTTCCACCAGGCATCAAAGTCACCAGAACTGCAGGAATTTGGCTCCCAAGATGGATAGAGAGCACCCACACTGTTGTTTATCTTGTTCATTGCACATATACAATTCTTGTGCACCTCTAGATCATATGCATCTCTCCAGGAAGTATCCCGGTTGCAGTAAAAGTTCAGTGGGAAGCATACCTGCCGCCAAATCTGTATCATCTAAAATGCTCCCAGGGCTGAGATATTCAAAGGGCTATCCAGAGTAGCACTGTGAAGATTCTTGTATAGGTGTGCCAGAACCGTTGGACCAAGCCCCACATATGTGTCATTGTGTAGAGCCTCCGTCAAATGCCTATATTCGAGTAGAACTGCTAAGGAGCGGTTTGGAAAGACAAACTTGTTCAGCCTATATTGAAGGAACAACATGTGCTGTTGATCCTTACCCTTCTTAGTACTGAACTTCTTCAGAAAATTTGAAAAGGAACAGTTTTGGTTGATTAAGGCAGAATAGATGGTGAATTTGGCTAGCTTCTTGCCATTCTTCCTTCTATGATAATCCCCAACAACATCAGCATGTCTTCCATAAGGCCTGAACCCAAAGATTTGAGCCATATCCAGCAGAGTTAGAGACATCGGGCCCACATGGAAGTCAAAGATGTTGCTGGCGAAATTCCAAAAACATAGAGCCCACTACAAAAAAAACCCTCATTCTGCAACAACTAGATGTTGTTGCCAAACCTTAAAATTTGTTGCCTGAACATATAGGCAACGAAAATTTGTTGTTGTGACGATCGTTGCATTATACCCGTGTCCTAATGGAATACGCAAAGAACTACATGAGTTGTTGCTCGCGCACTGATGCAACGATAAAGTTACACGTTGGCGTCTGTCTTAGAGAACGACCGTGATGTCGTTTCCTATTCTTGTCTCCAACAACTTTTATGTCGTTGCATATCACGGAAAGAAACCATACCTAACTCGTTGCTTATTATTATAGGGAACAAAATTTTTAGTCTCCTATAATATTCATGAAATACAATTTCTAGAAATAATAGGAAGGACTTGGCGTTGCCTATTGCAAGTTGAAGTTGTTGCCTATTCCATATTTTTAAAATTTTTTTAAATTTTTTTTAAAATAATTGTTTTGCTGGTTATATAACATATGAATTGATATACACATAATGAAGCATTTTACACCAAAGTCAATATTTATATTCATAAAGTCTTGAACCATGTTCCATCACTTCAAAATACACAAAATATGCAATGTTTGCATGCCTAAGTGTTCAAAGCTTTTTACAAGTTGTCATAAAAAAAGTTGAACACTATCTATTGCTGCCTAATATCTAAAGGTGTTTACCAAAATAAGACACTAATCCCAAGTATTTGAACACTATTGAAGGCTGCATACTCCCTAATGATATTTACCAAAATAAGACACTAATCCTAAGTGTTCAACAAAGTACATTTTTTATCAACACAGGTTCAGCAAAATATCTTAATTGTTCATACGGATGACTTTGCAGCATCATGCGCTATATTCATCACTGTTTGTGGGTGATAAATGGTCATCTGCATCATCTCTTGATGGGCGGCGAATTTGGTGTTCCTGCTGTGATGATTCACCACTGCTTTGCCCATGAGATCGCCTGATAGCCTCCAATTCAGCCCTCAATTTTTCATTCTCTTTTTGAAGAGCAGAAACACTACCCACAATTTGGCTGAACTGAGTTTACATCTCAGTCCACTAATCCATAGAAGGCCCAGAACAAAAAGCACGAGTAGATGTGGATTTCTGCATCCGAGGAAATGAACCAAGACCACGAATGGTCCTACCCTTCCTGCCAAGGTCCTCCGCCATGATCTGGAACTCTGATTCCAATGGCACCTCAATGGAATCAAATGGAGTACCCTCAGGAGCCTTATCAATTAGCTTTGCCTTAAGGTCATCTCGTTTCTGCTTCATTTTTTGTTGTAAAGTAAAACCATAAAGTAACCAAGTTACTTCCACATT
This sequence comes from Prunus persica, assembly GCF_000346465.2. NCBI lineage: Eukaryota > Viridiplantae > Streptophyta > Magnoliopsida > Rosales > Rosaceae > Prunus > Prunus persica. The sequence goes on from NC_034012.1 coordinate 21,648,752, forward strand.
AAATCTGATACATATTAGCTAGGATTCAATCTGAATTATAATAACTTGAAATGGTATTCATATTTTCTGTGCGTCAACATTTACAATATGTAATTGGATTATGCAAGTCATACATGGAGGACAAATAGAAAAGACAGGAGAAAGGGCACCCAACCTACTTTTTTTTTTTTTTTTCCTGTTATCTTTTTATCTTTTTTCAATGTTTCACCAAATAACATAACAAAGCAATCATTTCATCATATTTACTCATTATTGACTTACATGTTTCTCTTGGGCAGTCTCACTGATCCATTGTTGATTCTTGTCTAGGTGTAGATCCCCCCAGTTGTCAATGAAAGATGGGAGCTTTCCATTCTTTGTAAATTGAAAGAACAAATGAGTAGTCATCAAAACAACAAATCAGTTTTTAAACATCAAATATTGTACTTCTCTTTCAATTTTCGTGTTCTATTCATTCCTTATAACTTTCATCATATAAATTCATTGTATTAAACAGAATTTAAATTAACAGTTTAACTTTCAATCAAATACATACTTTTGCTTTTGCTTGCACATGTTGTACAAATGGTTGCGCTCCTCCTCTATGGCTATATTTTTGTTGTTTACGATTGTTTGCATTAGCCATACAAATTTCTTGCATTTAAAAATTATATTGCATTCCCAAATTAAACATGAATGGCAGTAATAATTCATTATAATATAAATAATCAATGAAACACAAAAAAATACAGATGTGTACCTGATAATTTGGATCCTTAAACAAATTGCAAAGCCAATTCCAATGAGAGAGGGGTCGACCATTCCATAAATCAGGCTTGGGGAACTTAGCTCGACCCTCTTCAGGTGTCTTACACTTTTTATAGTGGTCGTGCAACCTGTGCTTGAAGCGACTGTAGGCAGTTCTCATCTTATCATCTATATAATCAATTAACATATCATCTTTTTCTAAATCCAAATCAAACTTAACCTGTATTAAAATTAATAAATTTATATTAGTATTTCAAATTATCATAATAAAACTGAGATTCATTTAAATTATAATGTTACCAGCAAAGCCTCCCGCAACTTTTTCTTGTCTATCTTTGGAACTTTTTTCCATCCATCATGACATACTGGTGCATGACTCCTCACAATACAACCCACCTCAGTAGTGAATTTTCCTGACATTATGCGATTAATTGGAACCTGCAATATTGAGTTAAAGGGCAATGTAACCCTCTTCCCCCCATTGGCCTCAACATATTCATGTAGACCTTTTCCGCATGATTTTCCTCGTGCCCATTTCTTGTTAGAATCCTCATTTAATGTCTCTGCATATAAAATGAAAATGTAAACTATAAATATGATAATAAACAAAGTTAGGCAGCCATTAATTATTATTAATTCATTGTTTAGGGATGCCATCATGTGTAGTTAAAAAAATTAGCAACACTACTATTAATAATGTGAACATTGTAAACTTTACCTGAACTTAGAGTTTCTGGTCCTGTTTGAGGTACAAAGTGATCATCCATAACATCCTCAGCTCCGAATTGAGGTGGTGAACGCTACAGAGGAAGTGGTACTGCCTCTTGAGTAGCATTTGGAAGAGGTTGTAATATGGGGCACTTTCTTGTTTTTTTCCCTCTTTGTTGTTGCTTTGCCATCTACAGTTAAAAAAAACAAATAAAGAACTCTGGAATATTTAAATAAGATATCATAAAAACATTATAAGCAAATTACTAGTAAATTTACATGTAAAGCATTTGTAATATCCTCAGTTGCTAATTGAGATGGTGAAACTGGCTATGGAGATGGTACTGCCTCTTGAGTAACATCTGGAGGAGGTTGTAATATGGGGCGCTTCCTCGTTCTTTTCCCTCTTTGTCATTGGTCTGCCATCTACAGTACAAAACTAATCAACTCTAGATAATTTCAATAATACATCATAAAATATTATAAATAGGTTACTAGTAAATTTCCACGTCATACCAAATCATTAGTCTAAATCACTATATCCGTCACTATCTTCCTCTTCCCCAGACGGTATTTCATCCTCTTCTATATCATCGTCAATAAAATCAGTTGTACTTGGTATGATTCTTTCCAAACTAATATTATCCACAACAATAGTTTCAGGTTCTTCATCATGTCTACATAATGATGAACCAGAACCATCATCATCACAATCCTCAACATCTGCATCATCATCATCATTGTTACCAAGCTCTATTTCTTCATCATTATCATTATTATCTTCATCACCATCATTAATATCGACATCTACTTTTTCTGGAACATCCCACAAGTGCCTATGCTCAAACCTATGAACAACTTTCCATCCAAGACCTAATTTTGGGTCATCCACATAAAACACTTGATGTGCTTGAGTTGGCAGCACATAACGATCATCCTTGTACCACTGAGTATTTACATTTACTGATGTGAGATGAAAATCATGGATAATTCCTTTCCTCTCGGTATTTATATTGTACCAATGACATTTGAAAAGAATGACCTTATATCTTATGAATTGGATCTTAACGACACTAATCAAATTACCATAAAAATTATGGTCTTCTCCATCATGCGATCCTATTTTTCTGACCCCACTATTTTGCGTTGTCCTGTATTGTTCCATATGTTTGACTAACCAACGAACCCCATTCGCCATACAACTAGTATATTGGACACACCGCGAATCCGGACCTTTAGCTAATGAATACAACTCTTCATCCACCAATTCAGATCCTTGACTATACAAATCAGCCACCCAAGCTCTAAACCAATTAGGAAATAATTTCCTATGTCTCTCTACTAAGTTATCAAGAGTCTCTCTTTCCAAAATCTGGAATGCTCGCTGCAAGAAAAAAAAATTGGCAATTAGAGTTAATGCAATTAAATGAAAGAAAACATAACCAAAAAAATTGTATATTGTAAACATCACTTTCTAAAACTTTCAATCTCATCACAATTATCCAAGATATACCAATAAGATGCTTCCTTCTCTTGTGAGGACATTTCAACCATTACGTGAGCACCAAATGTAGGCACTTTCTGTGCAAACACAGATAATTTTGCATCGGGTTCACCCCCATCGTCATTTCGTTCTGCTGTAGAGAAGGTTGTTTCAACATACTTAGATACATGGAACAAAAAGCTAACGACTCATATGCAATGTATGCCTCCACAATGGAGCCTTTTGGTCTAGCTTTGTTTCGAACATATTTTTTATATGTTCCCAGCAACCTGAAAAAGAATAGAATAATTGGTTATTGGCCACAATGAAGAATCTGCCTAGACTTTTAATACTCAATTAAAACTGAAAAATAGAGTTACCTCTCAATGGGATACATCCACCTTATCCCATTGGACCACCAAGTTTAGCCTCTTGTGGTAAGTGCACGGCTAAGTGAACCATGACATCAAAGAACGCTGGTGGAAATGTTTTCTCGAGCTTGCATAGTGTCATCACAATGTTTTCTTCCAACTTATCCAAATCTGCAACTCTCAATGTCTTTGCACATATTTGTTGAAAGAAACTTGATAACTTTACAAGTGGGCTATATATTGATTTTTTCAAGTCTTTTCGAATTCCAACTGGAAGAAGCCTTTGCATTAGCACATGGCAATCATGGCTCTTTAAACCTGAAACTGTCCCCTCATCAACATTCACATTCCGTGATATATTTGATGCATACCCGTCTGGAAATTTCACATATTTAAGAATTCACAAAAAGCTCTACGCTCAGCTGGTTTGAACACATACTCCCCTCGAAATTTTTCCATCTTATTAGTCTTATCCCTCTTTGGCTTTAACCACAAGTGTTTCCTAATTTTCATGTCAGCCAAATCCAACCTTGCCTTGTACGTGTCCTTGGATTTACCCTCTATACTCAATAATGTCCCAATAATGTTGTCACATATATTCTTCTCAATGTGCATAACGTCAAGATTATGTCTAATTTTTAACATAGGCCAATAATCAAGCTTGAAAAATATACTTTTTTTCGTCCAATTTAATTCAAAATCTTCCCTTCTCTTTCTCTTTTTGTTGTTTGGATTCTTACTAGGATTAGAAGGTAAGATGAGATCTAATTGCTCGAGTATGTCATGTCCAGAAAATTCCCTTGGAGAAGGTCTCATCTCTGACTTTCCATTAAATATTGGACTTTTTCTAAATGAATGATCCATAGATAAGTATCTGCGATGTCCAGTATAACAAACCTTACTCCTTACGCCGGTAGATGATGCATCTTTATTGCACAAGGGGCATGCCAAATAACCTTTGGTACTCCAACCGGATAAATTTGCATAAGCCGGAAAGTCATTGATAGTCCAAATCACAGCTGTGCCCATATTAAATGCAGACTCACTCACTTTATCATAGGTCTGAATACCATCTTCCCATAGTTCCTTAAGCTCATCAATTAGTGGCTGCATATACACATCAAGGTCTTTTCCTGGTGCTTTTGGTCCAGGAATTAACAAGGTCATCATTGAATATGGTTTTTTCATGCACATTCATGGTGGCAAGTTGTATGGTACAAGTATCACAGGCCACATACTATAAGATGTGCTCATATTCCCAAAAGGATTAAACTCATCAGTTGCAAGGCCTAATCTAACATTTCGAGGGTCTTTAGCAAACTCAACATATGTTTTATCAAATTCTTTCCAAGCAATAGAGTCCGCAGGATGCCTCATAACACCTTATTCCTCAATTCTTTTATCTTTGTGCCATCTCATAGCACTAGCAGTGTGTCTGGACATGAACAGTCTTTGTAATCTGTCCTTAAGTGGGAGATAGCACAGCACCTTTTGGGGAACCTTTTTCTTTGCTTGCGCTCACTGTGCTTATACCTTGGCTCATTACAAAAAGGACACTTGTCTTTTTTTTTCATGCCCCTTATAAAATAAAACACAATCATTTATACATGCATGAATGTTTTCATAGCCCAAGCCAAGACCTCTCAACATCTTCTTGCATGCATTGTAAGATTCAGGAAGATAATTAGGTTTAGGACACATCCGCCTCTTGACTTCTAGCATCCTATCAAAAGACTTGTTAGTCCATTGACTATCAACCTTGCAATGAAGCAACTCCACAACAGCGGTCAAAACAGTGAAATCAGTGCATCCGTCGTAAAGAGATCGTTGAGCCTCACGAAGCAACCTCTCATAATTATCGACATTAGCTCTATGATTGGTTGCTGTGTTGATGTGTAACCCTTTGAGCTGAGCCAAAAAATCCTCTTTGCCGCCTATTTCCAGTTCACTTAAATGTTTCTGTTGTTTAGATTTTCTTTTAAAAACTTTAGTTTCTGCTGCTTGTGATAAGGACCCTTGGATTAGAATCCAAGTGGCTCTTGAAGTGAGGGTTTAGATTGAGACAAGTGTAATCATCTTATAGGATGATAGTTCAATGGCTAGGATTGAGTTTTGTATTGAGGCAGTTAGAGAAGAATCTCTCTTCTCTCTCCTCAACGGATATATCTCCTTTTTGGTATACAATGAATACAGCTGACTTCATTTTTTTAATTCAATTTCTTTTTTCTGTTCTTACACAGAGAGCAACGCTCTCTCATTTCTCTCCCAAACACATCCAAAATCTATGAATTCTATCATGGCCTCAGAGCCTGGTTCGATTGATTGAGCTGGGCGTGATCTGTGAACAGTAAATCGAGCTCGACCTGAGCTATCGTTGAGCTGATTTGGAGATCGAAGTAGCGAATTCTTGCATCAAGATGTCTCATATGGCAGGATCTGGAGCAGCTGAGCTTCGAACACCAGTTTTTAATGGAGAAAACTACGAATTCTGGAGTATTCGAATGAAAACTATTTTGAAATCGCACGGTTTGTGGGATCTGGTCGAGAATGGGCTAGATGACTCTGGCATGAAGAAAGAAAAAGAAGAGGCTGCAGAAACTGAGAAGTCCATGGTGGCGCAGATTCTGATGAAGGATGCTCGTGCACTTGGATTAATCCAAAGCGCAGTTTCAGATCAGCTATTCCCAAGGATTGTGAATGAGGAGACCTCGAAGGGAGCTTGGGATATATTGAAACTGGAATTCAGAGGAGATAAACAGGTACGAAATGTTAAATTGCAAGGGTTGCGTAGGGAATTTGAATATGCTCGCATGAAGGATAGTGAATCTCTATCTGTCTATCTGGTTAGATTGTTTAATATGATGAATCAAATGAAGAGTTATGGTGAGGAGTTATCTAGGGAGAGAATTGTGCAGAAGCTATTGTTTAGTCTGCCTAAGTCCTATGATTCTATATGCTCGGTGATTGAGCACTCAAAGGATCTTGAAACTCTGGAAGTTCAAGAAGTGGTTGCTTCCTTGAAGAGCTTTGAGCTCAGATTGGATAGGCACACTGAGAATTCTTCAGAAAGAGCCTTTGCTAGTCTGAATGTAGAAGAAAAGAAGCCTAAGAATGAGAGTCTTTCTGAAAATCAGAGTTTTCAGAAAAGTGCTCCTGGAAATCAAAGCTTTCAAAAACATTGGAAGCCTAATGATGGTAACATAGCAGCTTGTAAGCATTGTGACAAGTTACATTATGGCAAGTGCTGGTATGAAGGCAAGCCTAAATGTCATGGATGTGGAAAATTTGGACATATGGTCCGAGATTGCAATGGAAATAGGAATGCACATAGGGTGAATTATGCAAATGAGATGGAAGAAATTGGTACACTATTCTATGTCTGTAATGCTGCAACAGATGTAATGGTTAATCACTCTTGGTACATAGACAGTGGGTGTAGTAATCACATGACAGGAGATGAGGGACTTTTAGTAAATGTTCAAAGGGATTTGACTTCTAAGGTGAAGATGGGGACTGGAGAAGTAGTTTCAGTTACTGGAAAAGGAACTTTGGTGATAAAAACCAAGGTTGGTAAGAAGCACATACATGAAGTAATGCTTGTACCTGGTCTTGAAGAAAATTTGCTCAGTGTTGGGCAAATGATGGCACATGGCTACCATCTTGTGTTTGGAGAGAATATGGTGAGAATTTATGATGATCAGTCAATGGAAAATCTGATTGTGGAGGTGCAAATGACAAGCAACAGATGCTTTCCATTGACAATGATGCCTGCCAGTGAGTTGGTTCTAAAAGCAAGTGTTACACATTGCTTGCAGATATGGCATAAGAGACTTGGGCACTTAAATGAAAGGAGTATGAAGCTGCTTGAGAATCAAGGGATGGTTCATGGACTACCCCATTTGGAGCAAATGTCAGTGGTGTGTGATGGATGTATGCAAGGAAAGCAGCATAGGGATTCTTTCCCTTTGGAATCAACTTGGAGAGCTTCTAATCCTTTGGAATTGGTTCACACAGACATCTGTGGACCAATGAAAACAGAATCCCTCTCTGGAAACAGATATTTTCTCCTATTTACAGATGATCACACTAGGATGTCTTGGGTGTATTTCATTAGAAACAAATCAAGTGCATTGGAGTGTTTCATGAAATTCAAAGCTATGACTGAGCTGCAAAGTGGGTTCAAAATAAAGAGTTTGAGAAGTGATAGGGGTGGAGAATTCTTGTCAGGAGAATTTAACAGTTTCTGTGAAGATTCTGGCATTCAAAGGCAGTTAACAGTGGCTTACTCCCCTCAGCAGAATGGAGTAGCTGAGAGGAAGAATAGAACAGTGGTTGAAATGGCTAAGTCAATGCTGCATGAGAAAGGTATCCCTTATGAGTTTTGGGCAGAGGCTGTCAATACTGCAGTCTATTTGTTGAATAGATGCCCTACCAAGGCTCTCAATAAGGTAACACCATTTGAGGCCTTCACTGGCAGAAAACCAGGAGTTGCACACCTGAAAATATTTGGATCTCCTTGTCATGTGCTTATTCCCTCTGCATTAAGGCATAAGCTTGAAGAAAACAGTCACAAGTGTATTTTTGTGGGCTATGGTCTTTGTGAAAAGGGATATAGACTCTTTGATCCAAGAAATAGGAAGATTATTCTGTCAAGGGATGTGAAATTTGATGAAGAAAGCTTATGGAAATGGGAGAATGCTAGAGAAGGAGAAATCACTGTGCTTGTGCCTACTGGAAATCAAGACTATGCTCTAAATCCAGATTTGATTGCACCACTGCAAATACATGAAGAAGTCATAGCTCCAGAAGAACCAAGTCAAAGCTTGGAGACACAAACACAAGCAGATGGAGATCCTACCCTGCAGGATGAGAGCATTGAAGGAAGTTCTCAAACTATTGATCATACACCAAAGAAATGGAAGAGCATTAATGACATTATGGCTCAGTGTAATATGTGCATTGTGGAGCCTGAGAATTTTGAAGAAGCTGATCTAGATGAGTCATGGAGAAGGGCAATGGAGGCTGAGCTAGAAATGATTGAGAAGAATAACACTTGGCAGCTTGTGGAAAGGCCTTTTAACAAACCTGTTATCGGTGTCAAATGGATCTATAAGACCAAGCTTAATCTAGATGGCACTGTGCAGAAGAATAAGGCTCGGTTAGTAGCTAAAGGCTACTCACAAAAACCTGGAATCGATTATAATGAGACGTTTGCCCCAGTGGCAAGGCTGGATACCATTAGGACTTTGATAGCTCTGGCTGCACAGAAGGAATGGCAGTTATACCAACTGGATGTCAAGTCTGCATTTCTGAATGGAGTTCTAAAAGAAGAAGTATATGTGGAGCAGCCACAGGGTTTTGAGAAAAAGAATGAAGAAATCAAAGTATATAAGCTGAACAAGGCCTTGTATGGATTAAAACAAGCCCCAAGGGCATGGTATGATGAGATAGATTCCTACTTCAACAAGGCAGGATTTAAGAAAAGTCCAAGTGAAGCTACACTTTACATTAAAACTGATGAAGGCTCAGGTATTCTTATTGTTTCTCTCTATGTGGATGATATTGTTTATACTGGAAGTTGTGTAAAAATGCTTGAAGAGTTCAAAAATGACATGATGAGGCATTATGAGATGACTGATCTCGGGCTACTCTATCATTTTCTTGGCATGGGAGTTGTGCAGACTGAGAAATACATATTTCTCCATCAGAAGAAGTATGCAATGAAAGTGGTTGAGAAATTTGGTTTAAAAGGCTGTAAATCAGTGGCAACCCCCTTGGTAGCAAATGAAAGGCTGTGCAAAGAAGATGGAAGTGAGATGGCAGATGAGAGTGAATATAGACAGATTGTAGGCAGCCTGCTGTATCTGACAGCTACAAGACCAGACATCATGTTTGCCTCAAGTCTGCTTGCTAGATTTATGCATAATCCTACTAGAAAGCACATGGGAACAGCCAAAAGAGTGTTGAGGTATGTTCAAGGCACACTTGAATATGGAGTTGAGTATAAAAAGGGCAAGGCAGCTACCTTAATTGGCTACTGTGACAGTGACTGGGCAGGCAGTGAAGATGACAGAAGAAGTACATCAGGATATGTGTTCACTCTGGGATCTGGCATGTTTTCTTGGGCCTCAATCAAACAAAATACAGTAGCTCTGTCTACTGCTGAAGCAGAATATGTGAGTGCTGCTGAAGCAACATCACAAGCTAAATGGCTAAGGTTTATACTTGAAGATTTTGGAGAGGAGCAAGTGGAAGGCACACCAATTCTGTGTGATAACACATCTGCCATAGCAATGGCAAGGAATCCTGTCTTTCATCAGAAATCCAGGCACATAAGCAGGAAATTTCATTTCATCCGAGAAGCTATCCAAGCAAAGGAAATTGAGCTAATCTACTGCAAATCTGAAGATCAAATTGCAGACATTCTAACCAAGGCTTTATCCAAGGAACGTTTTGTGTACCTCCGAGATTTGCTTGGAGTTAAATCAGTCAAAGGGTTAGAAGGGAGTGTTGATGTGTAACCCTTTGAGCTGAGCCAAAAAATCCTCTTTGCCGCCTATTTCCAGTTCACTTAAATGTTTCTGTTGTTTAGATTTTCTTTTAAAAACTTTAGTTTCTGCTGCTTGTGATAAGGACCCTTGGATTAGAATCCAAGTGGCTCTTGAAGTGAGGGTTTAGATTGAGACAAGTGTAATCATCTTATAGGATGATAGTTCAATGGCTAGGATTGAGTTTTGTATTGAGGCAGTTAGAGAAGAATCTCTCTTCTCTCTCCTCAACGGATATATCTCCTTTTTGGTATACAATGAATACAGCTGACTTCATTTTTTTAATTCAATTTCTTTTTTCTGTTCTTACACAGAGAGCAACGCTCTCTCATTTCTCTCCCAAACACATCCAAAATCTATGAATTCTATCATGCTGCAGCACCCATTATACTATCCTCATTGCCCATTATATAATTTTCCTCCTCTATCGGTTCTTTGTCACCATCCATTCTATGAAAAACATCATCAAACATATTAGACAAGCTGTTATTCACTTCATTAGTACGCACCTGAACTGGGGGAATCAAACCACGACCAGTCATGTATTCTCCATGATACACCCATATATCATAAGTCATAAGTCACTGACACCCAAACTTCAACAGATGAACATAGACCACCTCCAAAAAGTGCCAAAATAAATTTTGGCAATTCTTGCATGGACATAATGTCTCCTTCATGCTATTGACATGGTGTCTTGCAACATTAATGAATGAATTAACCCCATCAAAAGGGGTGGTGTTACAATAGGTATCATATCAATGTTTTAAGGGACTATTAGCTCTTTAGACTCTAGGATTTGTGAAAGTAGATAGGACCAGTGGATGCCAAGTCATATAGGTGTCTGCTTGTCCGCTACCTTAATTCCTTGCACTTTCTTTGATTGCTCTTAGACCCCATGTTTAAATTGTTTGCATCTTGTAGCTCCTAAATCACCAGACCATGGTTAAAACTATGCAATACACCAACCACAACATTTCAGAATGAACTTCGTCCGAACTTGAATTGTCCAATTTCATGAACCAATCGATATCGGATTGAGTCCAAAACTTGGGGGAACATCACAATGTTGTGGGAGGATTCATTTGGTGACTTTTGAGTAAAATCCAATCTCTCGAACTATGCAATACACCAACCACTCCATTTCAGAACGAACTTCGTACGAACCAGAATTGTCCAATTTCATGAACCAATTGATATCGGATTGAGTCCAAAACTTGGGGACCATCATAATGTTGGGGGAGGAGTCATTTGGTGAGTTTTGAGTGAAATCCAATCACTATAATTAGGCAATACACCAACCACTCCATTTCAGAACGAACTGCGTACGAAAATGAATTGTTCAATTTTATGGACCAATCAATATCGGATTGAGTCCAAAACTTGGGGAACATCATAATGTTGTGGGAAGAGTCATCTAGTGGGTTTTCAGTGAAATCCAATCTCTCGAACTATGCAATACACCAACCACTCCATTTCAGAATGAACTTCGTACGAACCTGAATTGTTCAATTTCATGGACCAATCGATATAGGATTGAGTCCCAAACTTGGGGAACATCATAATGTTGTGGAAGGAGTCATTTGGTGAATTTTGAGTGAAATCCAATCTCTAGAACTATGCAATACACCAAGCACTCCATTTCTGAATGAACTTTGTATGAACATGAATTGTCCAATTTCAAGAACCAATCGATATCAGATTGAGTCCAGAACTTGGGGAATATCATAATGTTGTGGGAGAAGTCATTTGGTGAGTTTTGAGGCAAATCCAATCGCTATAACTAGGCAATACACCAACCACTCAAAGATTAGACGACCAAAACAACTTGCTTGGACAGCTCCTAAATCAGATTGACTTAGTTCGAGACCTTGGCCTTGGACCACAAGGCAAAGAGAGAAGGATGGACGAACGCCCCCACAGGCAATTCGACAGGTCCCATGCAGGTCGAATAGAAGTAAGCAGACAATGAGAAGGACAAGAGCATGCTGCTCAGCACATTGGCATGTTGTAAGCATCTGTGAGCCCTGCTCAAAGTAGATCAAGTCTCTGATAGAGATTAAGTCCAAGGATCAATGTGCATGAGAAGTAAGGCCTATGATCCTAGGTTCACACCCGTATGGGCTCGCAGAGAGGCCTTCACGTGAGACTAGCCCACAAGGAGATCATCCCTATGAAGTACGGGAAGAAAAAACCCCACATGCTCAGTCCCAAGGAACCAATTCACAATAACAAGCTATAAAGGGTCCTTTGCAAGCTCAGTTCACCAACAAGCTGCGCAGCCAGGACAATTGAGGAGATCTACTCCATAGAGACAATGAGGAGGTAAATGAGCGATGTCAGCATCATGGAGGACACTGACGTAAACCATTGGCCATACGAGCAAAAGATGTCGAGAAGCTCTGTGCAAGGAGGTGGACCAAGTGAACTCCTCTTTGTTCACCGCAAAGTTCGAAGAGGTGGCTCCATCGAAGCGATTCTCAATGCCTTCTTTCACACACTTCAAAGGGAATTCCGATCCCAAGAGCTATTTGAAGCACTTCAAAAGTGTTATGATTCTCTACAAGGCTGAGGACACGCTGATATGCAAGGTGTTTGCACTGACCTCACGAGGAGCAGCCCAGGATTGGTTCCATACCCTGCCATCTAGGTCGATCAGTAGCTTCAAGGAGCTGGCTTTTGTCTTCCCCAAGGAGTACACTTCCTACTGGATGATCAAGAAGCAAGCCGACCACCTATTCAACCTGCGGAAGAAGCATGATGAGTCTTTTCGAGATTACATCAAAAGGTTCAAGGGTTTACCAGACTCTGGCAGAGCTCTTCGCGATCGCAGAATGGTATGTGCTCTAGGACGACGATCGAATCGCCACAAAGAAGTTTGCTAAGCAAGCCAACCCATCACCCAATGAGGCAGGTTAGAGAGGTGATAAGCCTAGCAACAAGAATTATGGAGGAAAGCGTAAGGCACCATCCCAAGGTGGCGCACCAGTAGATGAAGCCTATACAAAGTTCACTATCTCGATACATCAAATCTTGGCCTAAGTGAAGGATAAGCTTTGGCTAAGAAGACCACCACCTTTGAAGGGAAATCCTGACAAGAGAAGTACCAACAAGTATGTCAACTGCCGATCTTGGAAGATGCACCTCGAAGAGCTCGTAAGAGAAGGTCACTGCACGGAGTTCGTGGTAAAGAAAGCCATCCATCATATGGAGGATCGAGATGACACTAAGGAGCCCCCACAGAAGGTCATAAGGATTAGCACAATCCTAGCTGACTCCGAGGAATTTGGGCTTATTAGCAAGGAAAAGAAGAGGAAGATTAAACAGGCCGCTGTTATATCCCATGTGTTAACTAGCTACCTAGCAATTGAAGACGATCCCTTGATTGGCTTACAGAAGAATGATTTGATTGGGCTTGATCTGCCATACAATGACGCCCTCATCATAAGCATCCAAATCGTGCAAGCTATGATCAAGAGAGTTTACTTAGACGAGGGCAGTACAACCAACATCCTTCAACTTTCGGTGGTCTAGCAAATGGGAACGGTAGAGCTCGATGTCTACTCCCCACCAATGATCAGCACTTAGGCATTCATGATCATTGCCGAAATCTCCCCCTACAATGGCATCTTTGGCAGACCATGGATTGGCAAGATCAACAACATCACTTCTGCCACACACCAGAAAATTTGCTACCCAATCACTAGGGGAGGTGTTGGCTTGATCAATAGTGATTAGGCGATGGCGAGAAAATGCTCACTCAAGGGCTGAGGAAAAGCAAGAAAGCACAGTTCGTCGCTATAAATCAAGCATATCTGAAGGGAGCATAAAAAGCATGAGAGGACACATGTCCCATTCCTAACAGTCGAGCAGACGAGAAATGAAAGAGAATAGCTATTCCTCAATAGCAATTAAAGAACCAGGACCAAGACGAGGGAATCTGCCCAGAGGTCTCTGCTAAAGAAGGATGGAAGCCTGAGGAAGATGTCGAGTTAGTACCCCTTGATCCTGATAAGCTAGAAAGAAAAGAGCAGATTGCCTCGCACCTAAGCCTAGAGGAGAAGGCGGAGCTTACAACCTTCCTCCAGAACAACAAAGGCGTGTTCGCGTGGTCACCATCTGACATTGATCCATAAATCATTTGCCTTCGCCTTCATGTCAACTTAGCTAGCAGACCAGTGGCGCAGAAGAGAAGCAACTTCGCTCCTAAGCGAGTTGCCATCATGGAAGCCGAGATTGACAAGCTCCTAGCTACCGACTTGATTGAAGAAGTCTCCTACTCAGAGTGGCTAGCCAATGTTGTTCTAGTGGTAAAGAAAGACCAATGCAAGTGGGGAGTGTGCGTGGACTACACCAACCTTAACAAGGCATGCCCAAAAGACAACTTTCTCCTGCCAAGAATTGATCAGCTCGTAGATTCAACTTTCGGCAATCAACTACTAAGCTTCATGGACACTTACTCCGGCTATAATCAAATCATGTTGCATGAAGAAGATAAGGCGAATACTTTTTTCATAATCAAAAGAGGCACATATTGTTACAAAGTCATGCCTTTTGCGTTAAAGAATGCCAGAGCAATGTACCAGAGGCTCGTAAACAGGATTTTCAAAGAGCACATTAGTAAGACTATGGAGGTCTACGTAGATGACATGACAGTCAAAGTTCCCCGACGAGCAGATTAAATCAAGAATCTTGCTGAAGCATTCAGCCTGCTCCAAAAATACCATATAAAGTTGAACCCGAGCAAGTGCACATTTGGAGTCTCATCCAACCAATTTTTGGGGTACTTAGTCACCCAAAGAATCTTGAGAATTCATGTTGAAGATGACCTTGATTGGATTTGGATAAGCAACAGCTCTCAACTGATTCCTTTTGAGATCCACCGATACGTGCAGATCGTTCTTCAAAGCCTTGAAGAAAGGACAAAGAGACAAGTGGGATGAAGAGTACGAAGTAGATTTCCAAAACTTGAAGACCTACCTCACTTCACTTCCCTTGCTGTCAAAACTAGTACCAGACGAAGATTTGTTCATCTATCTACAGGTGTCCAACTCAGCAGTCAGCTCATCTCTTATCCGAGAAGAGCCGGGGGCACAACATCCGGTATTCAACACGTCAAAAACCCTTCTCGATGCAGAGACTTGCTATTCAAAAAGAGGCTCATTTAGTCCCATGTAATTTTTGCAAGAAAATTAAGACCCTACTAATCTCACCAAATCATCATCATGACATAATTTCCTTTGAGACTGATTTATGAAGTGGGCTATCGAATTAAGTTAGTATGACCTCCTCTACCCCCAAAGACTACTATAAAAGCCCAGGCTTTTACAGATTTTGTTCCAAAGTTCACTCTATTAGCCGAAGAAGAGAATATGGTCAACATATTCAAAGAAAGTTTGAAAGCATATGAGATCGAATACGCCGATCCAGACATGCCCAAGGACATGTGGTAGTTGCGCATAGACAACGTCAAATCACAAGGGAGCTGGAGCATGCGTCATTATAATCACCCTGGACGGAACCTTGTTGGAGCAAGCCATCACACTTGGCTTTCCAGCCTCAAACAATGAAGCATATTACAAGGCGATGTTCGCTGGCCTGCACACTGCAAAGGAGCTGTCAATCAAGAAGCTAGCCATCTACTCAGATTCTCAATTGATCATTAATCAAGCGTCAAAAGAGTACGTGCCCAAGAACCCAAGGATGATCCAGTACCAACACAAAGAAGGCATTTTCCACCTTCACTATCCAACAAATTCCTCGGGCAGAAAACACACATGCAGATGCACTTGCAAGTCTGGGATCATCTTTGGATACCTAGTTCAAATGCTCAATTCCGGTCGAGCACCTTGATCAATCAAGCATCGAAGAAAATGAGCAGCCGAACCTGATGCAGATTGATAAGGATCCTAGCTGCCAAGACCCTATCATCGACTACTTGGTAAATGAAAATTTGTCAAGGGAGAAGTCCGAGGCTAGAAAAATCAAGCAGAAAGCTGCAAGATACTACATGAATGACAGCAAGCTTGTTCGAAGATCATATGTTGGTCCTTATGTCACCTGTATCAAGTACCCGCAAACACTTGAAGTGCTCTGCAAAATCCATGACAGCGCATGCAACAACCATTCAAGGGACAGGTCACTCACTCAGAACCTAAGCATAGGCTACTTTTGGCCTACCATGAGACACGACTCCAAGAAGTATGTCAAAAGATGTGATTGATGCCAACGATACAAGTCGGTTCCTAGCTTGCCTGTTGAAGTGTATCATCTATAGAATAGCCTGTGGCGATTCACTTGCCAAGAAAGACATGATGATCGTCACCAGAAACTACTTTACTAAACTGATCGAGGTCAAATCTCTATCTTCTACTAAAAAAGCCGATGTCGAGCTTTTTTTTGGAAGAACATTATATGTCGGCTTGGCAGCCCACAGTCATTGGTCACTGACAACGGGTCGTAGTTCATTGGCAAGCAGATCACCATATTCTTTGCAAAGTATGGCATCAAGCAACACCTGTCAACTCCTAGATCTCCACAAGGCAGTGGTCAAGCAAAAGTATCTAACAAGATCGTTCTAGATTTTCTGAAGAAGAGACTGGAAGGCGTCGAAGGAAAATGGGTCGATAAGCTACCTGGAGTTCTTGCTCGAGGAAGAAAGAGAAAATGTCATTCTTTGAGTTGTAGCTTATCAACAACAGTTGACGTGCTACAAAAACACAAGAGCCAAAGTCAGACAATTCCAACATGGGGACCTTGTGCTTAGTAAAGCCTTCATTACAACACAAAGGCAAGGATCAA
Source organism: Prunus persica (assembly GCF_000346465.2). Taxonomy (NCBI): domain Eukaryota; kingdom Viridiplantae; phylum Streptophyta; class Magnoliopsida; order Rosales; family Rosaceae; genus Prunus; species Prunus persica. The sequence goes on from NC_034012.1 coordinate 21,665,410, forward strand.
AGGAGCAAAGAAAGCTATACGCTAGATACCCTAGAAGGCAAGGAGGTTCCAAGACAGCGGAATGCCCACCACCTCTGAAGGCATTACCCATGAAGCTCCCTCTCACCTGCTTGGACCACAAGCAGGCGACCGAGCCCTCTCCACCGTAGTTGATGAAGAACGACATGTGATGTAATTTTATCTATTTATTTCCATTAAATAAAGTGATGTAATCACATAAACATTAATGCAAGTTCAAGTTTTCATTCAACCAAATGTTCGAGAGAATATCCAAAGCGTCCTAAGGGAAACGTAGGAAAACATTAAAATGTCCTAAGCGAGACGTCGGCAACTGGAAAAATGTCCTATGGGAAACATAGGCCATCTGCCAAAACGTCCTAAGGGAGATGTAGACAACTGCCAAAATATCATAAGAGAGATGTAGGCCATTTGCCAAACGTCCTAAAGGAGACGTAGGCCATTTGCCAAAACATCATAAGGGAGACGTAGGCAACTACCAAAACGTCCTAAGGGGAACGTAGGCAATCGCCAAAATGTCCTGAGGGAGACGTAGGCCATCTGCCAAAACATCCTAAGGAAGATGTAGGCAACCTCCAAAATGTCCTAAGGGAGACGTAGGCAATTGTCAAAACGTCCTAAGAGAGACACAGGCCAATCTGAAGAATCTTAAGGGAGAAGCAAAATAGCACATTCAAGCATCATAAGGGAGATGCACAACTAAGACACCATTATGTCACTCAAGCAGCTCACAAATTTTGGTTTAAAATGACTAAAATTCCAAAACAAAGTGACAAACTGGCTAGAGTTCAACAAAAGAAAGATGGTTCACAAGACCAATTATTGCAAACAGAAAAGGAGATTACAAAGCTTAAAAATATAAAAGAGTCTCTATCTACTGGTCAGCGACCTCCTCAGCTTCTGCCTGGTCAACTACGCCTTCCATGGCTCCGCCTAACTCAGGTGTATGCTCATTAGATGTAGCCATCTTCTCAGCAACTCTTTCTGCTTATTCTGCCAAATCTTCTACCATCTCGTCAACTGTGCGCTCCTAGGCATCATCCTCCTCAAGTGTAGTCTTATCAACCACCTAGCCACTTGCTTCTTGGCTGCCTCTATATCCACAACATTATTTTACACACCTTGAGCATGGGGCACGTCAGGACCGAACATCTCAAAATCTTCATCTTCAATGGAATGAGAAGGAGTGGCCCTACCCCTGCAGTCCAAACAGCCCAGCTTGTATGCATAAATGACAGCCTCAGACTTGGATCGTTCAGCAGCTTTGTGGTAGGTATCAAACTTGGCCAGAAGTTTGTCATAACTCGAGGATATGTCAGCATTCTTTCTCTCAAGACAGAAGTAGGCCTCTTTGAGACCATGCAGGGCAATAACAGAAGAGTTGAGTTCACTATCCTTTTTAGCAAGGGAACTCTTCAGCACAGACATGCTCTCTTTCATTTTAGACATCCTCGTTTCATGACGGTTCTGTTCAGTCAAGAGCTTGCAAGTCAGATCAACATTCTTATTCTCCAACTCATTGAGCTCAGCAACAGCAGACGATTTCGGATGGCCTCAATAGCAAAAACTACTCCTTTTTGAAGTAAAGTGACCACTGCTTCTTTTTGCTTCTCCAAGGAAAACTTGAGAACCTACCAAGCTTACTAGCCTGATGTATAAGATCAACCAGTGCAATGCAAGCAGACGAGCTTGACAGAAAGTTCATCTTAAGCATATCGACACATATGCATCCCCTGTGGAGTTGGACTTGTAAACCTTTGGGCCAGCTATTCGTGTTTTCGAAGAACCCTTCGCCCGACTTGATGACTCTCTAACCTTCTTAACCGCAGCCATCTGCACCTCCAAATGAGCAACTACTCCAAATAAGCTCTATGTTTGACTGCTCATGGCTCCGCAGATGAATCACAATGGTTAGGTGGAGGAGCAGACGACTTGAACTTTGGGGAGGAATGTCAATAGCTCTTTGTTTCTTGGTAGGCGAACTAGTTCGGGAACAAACTTCTTTGTACGGGAGATTGTAGTCTTTAAGCTAGATAGTGGGAGACTTTAGTAGATTATCCCGAACATTCCGCACGCTACCAATCTTCTTGTTATTCAAGCCGACGAGATGCTTGGCCCTGGTAGATGACGAATGAGCATCTCCCACTTGAGACTTCTTAGCAAACAACACCTCTTTTGAAGAAGACTTGATCACAGCAGAATGGAGTTTCGGCTTCTTCCCTAGCAAAGAGACATCCCTTTCCCGCAAAGTTGCAACTTTATCTATAGAGGACTTGGTGTCGGCCTACCACTTTTAAGAGGTTCAATCGAGGAGTCCTCCTGTTTGGGAGGCAGATCATCCGAGTCTGAGACAAACTGCTTCCATATCTCAACATCCTTCGCAAAGGGCAAACCATTAGCTTTCTTCTGATACTCACTCAATAGGCAGTGCCATTCGCGAAACTCGCAGGGATGTTCACGGCTCGACGAACCTTAGCCATGTTCAGCTCAAGATCTAGTTTCTTACAGATATCATTCTCAGCAAGCAGAAGACAGAAGTTAGTTAGTCACACATCAAAGAATTCAGATAAAATTGAAGCAGATCAATAGAAGTATGATGTACCATCGATGACCTTGCCTTTCCAACGTCCACTGACCTCCAACACGTCGGCGTGCCATACATGATCCCCTTGGCTAAGACTGTCAAACAGTTTGGCATTGCATACACGGACCAGCTTGAAGAAATGGCTCAAATTCTCAAAATACATGATCAGCCGATAGACGTTCGGAGTACATTGGCTTGGAGCACACTCCATGAAGAACTTCGACAAGGCATGAAGCCTAAGGAGAAGTAGAAGGGACGTAATGTGATAATTTTGGCATCCGGATTATTCGAATCCACACTTGGCTCATCGTCAGTCGAAGACGCTGCCAACTTGACATGCACGTCGTCAAGTACGGCACAAGCACAGGTGGCACGCTACTTCTGGAAGTGATCTTGAGAAGTAACGTGATGTAGATTAGCCACGAATCTCTTCTTGTGCACCATGAAACCACCCCATAGATACAAAGGCACTTGTGAACTCGGTGATTGGCTACCATCATCAGAAGATATGGTCAATGAATAGCTACAAAAAGGGAAGAAAATTGCAAGTCAGATAACATGTCAAAACCTTAAGTTACAGCACACAAAAAATAAATATGACGAGAAGGCCACGTGCCCGAGCCGATTTAGCCAAAAATAATAATAAAGAGAAACAGCCGAGGCCACCGTCGACAACCACCGCAACACCAACACCGCCTAGCGACTACCACTAGTACCTGCAACAGGGCGTGCAATGCAACCACGTTGCCAAACCACACAAAAATCGCGATCAAGCAACCATGCCCGTGATGAAGGAGTAGCAGCAGCCACCACCGGCAGCGATGGCAACAACTGCAGCTGCACTACCGTCATCCAATGACCCAGTCGCAGCAGCCACGACATCACGACGACAACCAACCGAGCCCACCCAAGTAGTCCTCTCCTCGAGCGAAGAAAAAAGAAAGGAAGTTCACGCCAATTTTCGGACAGCCACCGAGATGCCACCACCGCTTGCAGCAGTGTTGGTCACAACGACAACCAACCGGGCCCACACAGCTGGTCCTCGCAGAATAAAGGAAAGAAAAAGTAAAAAATAAAATAAAATAATGAACCTACGTGTGCACGACAACTTCTCTCCTTGACAAGCAGTACACTCCTTCAAGATCTCTCTCATAAGTTAGAAAGTAAAGGATGACAAGTTGCAATTTGAAAAGGAATGAAGTGAAGCTTTGTATTTATAAAGGTCGGGCATCCTAGGTCAAGGAGGAATCACAAGCCTATTCACATTGGTAGCCCAACTCCAAGAAGAAGTCGAAAGCCTACTCCAATTAAGAGCCCAACTCAAAGAAGAAAGCCTAGATGCAGTTGGAGAGCCCTTATCTCCTCCATGCCTCACAAGCGCCATGCAGAAGTTGGGAGACATTTGTGGGAACGGAATATTCCTTAGGTCAAACTAATTACTCTAATTAAATTCTATTTAATTAAGGAAATTATATTTGAATTAAGATAGAAATATCTCCCTAAATCAATTTACTCGTGAATATTCCCCATGCAAAATTAACCCTCAAACAATAAGCTTTAAAACGATTAAAGGTTTGTTAAAAACCATTGAGAATTGAGAAACTTATGATCAATTAAAGTAGTAAATTGTTTTGATAAAGCTAAACTGAGCAGTTAATGTTTCAATCTGTCCTCATCTTTACATGTTGATCCTTTATATCCAAAACTCCATATTTAAAGTTAACATCATAAGCTTTATAAGGATATAAAGTGTGTTAAAAACCATTGATAATAAAGGAAGTTATGATCAATTAAATTAGTAACCCGTTTTGATAAAGCTAAACTAAGCATTTTATGTTTCGACATGTCCCCCTCTATATGAGTTGATCCATTGCTTACCCAAAACTCCAGATGTACAGTAACATCATAAAATTTATAACTAGAGTTTGTTAAAAACCATTGAGAATTGAGGAAGTTATGATGATTAGCTAAAGTAGTAAACTATTTGATAAAGCTCAACTAAGCAGTTTATGCTTTGATCTGTCCTCCTATTTACGTGTTGATCCATTCATTAAAAAAGATTCAGATTTAACATTAACATCAAAACTTTTAAAATGATATAACGTTTGCTTAAGTCCATTGAGAATTGAGAAAGTTATGTGCATGTAAAGTAGTGAAATGTTTTGTTAAAGCAAAATTGAGTAGGTTATGTATCGAGCTGTCTTTCTCTTTTCAAGTTGATCAATTCATTGTCAAAAACTCCAGATCTAAAGTTAACATCATAAGTGTTTAAATTATATAAAGTTCATTGAAAACGGTTGAGAATTGAGTGAGATATTAGAAATTGAAACTATGGACTTCTTTCGAATTTTCCGACGAGTTTGGCCGGAAAAGTTTTGAGCAATTTGATTTTAGAAACAATTTTGATGCTAAAAAAAACTCTTTCTAAATGTACACATAAAGTATATAATCATGTTAGACATATATAGAAGAATTAAAGCAGATTAAACAAAGTAAAACGGCAAAATTATGATTTTTCAGTAATCGGAAAACTTATAGAACCGCTAGAAACTGGAAAATTGTTACCGGATTTCATAAAACTTGTTTTAGCTCTAACATTCTTGTTCCTTAACATTTTTAGGTGATTCAAAAGCCTAAACTGAACGGTTTTTCTTGTAGATTATGATGGTATAATTATTTGAAGCTAAAACAGAACATATAATAAGAAAATGAATACTTTACAGAATTGACGTTTTTTAAGAGATTATGGCGTTCTTTCATGTTTGATCCATTCTTAAGGAAAAATACTCTATGTAGGTGTTCTTGACAAGACCCTACCCAAATTCCACTTTGGAATCTAAGCCGAACCCTGTGTGTGTCCGACACTTGGAGAGTGCTGGGCACAAATGACCAAATTGCCCTTTTAACTAAAAATCAAATTTTCTGCAAGTTCGACTTCTGCCGAAAATTTGGCAGAGTCACCCTTGTATATCCCAACGTTCAGCATGCATTAAATTACCATCAGACAATTTAACCACAAGTAAACGGCCTCAGGCCATACAGTAATCCTAGGGCAATATCAGAGCAACACTAATTCAGACTTTACAATGAAACAGTATATTTACAAAAGAAATCCTACGTTACGGAGAGGAAGAGCGGAGAGTGGAACAGTTCTATGGTGACGCTCCGGTACACAACTACTGCTTGGGGGTGCAAAACATTGAAAAATGTGAGTGGACCAAAAATAAAGTTTTAGAAAATAGCATATGAACATACTAACCCCTCTGTAAAAACAGTTAGAAAGCTCAATTATAGTCACTTACTATACTCGTACTGAAAACAAGAACGAATATTTACGTTTATATAGTAATTTACACATTTATACAAATCTCAAGTTAATTCAAATATTGAAAATAAAGATTTCTCTACCACCTAGGTGTACCCTTATTATATCCGTCAATCCCTTTATTTTCCGTCAATTCCTCATGCCACCAATGCAACACGTCCTCCCAGGCCTCAGGATCACAAAGTCACCCGAGCTGCAATCCTCGCCGGACTCAGGAGACATTTGGTTAACCTGATCCGCATTCCTCGCTCCACACGGTCGGAATATCCCTAAGAGCCATGGGGCAAAAGTCAAGCGTGTTGACCTATTCGAAGGCAACCAATTTATCCGAAGACAACTTAATAACCGAAGGCAGCAATTGGGTACCTATGGTGGTTTAAAATAAATATACTTTCTGGAAAAGATTAAAGATTATAGATTATAAATTTATTTCTCTATCATCCTTAAATCTTGTTGCCATTCATGGAAAAACTGTCATTTTGTTTCTCACCGATCCATTCAATCCGGTAATCACCTCATTCCCAACTTTCCAAGCCTTTTCATTTCTAACATAGCAGCATATAAATAAAAATATTTAAATTCAATTAATCATGTCTGGAAAGCCATAGTCAATAATAACTTATTCAAGATCAAATAACGAAATTTAATTGCATAATATCATTTATAAAACAAAAGTCCACTCATTGAGTGTCCGAGCTAGCCTGACCCTTTGAGGGTCCTTCCTGTGCGCTTGAAGGTGCCCGAGTACCTATTTAAACCATCATAATATTTAATCCAAAACCTTGACCCCCGGCTTCGAAAAATGCGTGCACCATTTTAACACCATTCCTATGACCACTTAAACATCTTGGACGGTGAGAACGGTTTGAAAAGAACCGAGACACGATAAGCAATAAATTTCCATACTGGTCAACCCAGGACCCTGTGGGGTCCATGACCTTCAATTGTCAATCCAAGAGTTCCTATAGGTTCTACACATTTTAATAATCATGTCCTGCAAGTTTAGTCCGAATCAGACAGTCAGATTGATCACGATCACACGATCGGACGGTTACGGTTTATTTAGCCCTAGGGTTCGCGATTTCGGAGTATCTGGGACTCCGATTCCCGATCCGTCGAATCCTATACGATCCTAGAACTACAAGGTACAACATACTTGAATTTGGGTTCAATCCAACGGTCCGAACATATCAAACCCAAAAATCGCACAATAGGCTCGACGCTCAAACAATATATCCAAATTGGAATCCGATCACACCTACGCTCTCGTGACAACTAGGGGATAGCATCAGGACACAATGCCCCTCTGTTACAGTGCCCATGCGTCGCCACAAAAAAAATCAAAATCGAGGGCCACCCTTTTGGCTATAGCTACTACTCGACGAGTGGAGCAATTTATTCAACTACGGCAACGTCCAATTTGGACGGCAAGTGGCCGAAATCGGTGCCGGAAACTCGTAGTTTTTACATGGAATTTCACGGCCTCGTTTCGACGGCTACTGCCACATGCGACGTCGAACAACCTAGGGATTAGCTAGAGGGAGAAGAGTGCTACATGTTCCAAGTGGCAGCGCAGCTCGAGGTGGCCAAAATTGTCGCCGGCGAATCTGGCAGTTTCTGTCGATTTTCTCTTCGTCGCCACGGCCGTTTGTCGAGTTTCTAGTCGGAAAGAAGGGGTGGGCTGGGTAGAGGAGAGAGAGAGAGAGAGAGAAGAAAATTTCTGTTTTAAAAATCTAGTTTTGTAAAATTACAATTTTGCCCCTACATGTTTGTGATCGTATCTTACTCATTACAACTCGAATTCGAGCCCACTACATGTCTATGGACTCGTTTCGACGTGATCTACACAACGGCATAGTCAGAATTCCCAAAATCCTTCCCAATCAAAAAGTCAACCTTAAACCTAATAAATTATTCACAGGGTATTTTCATCTTTTACTTGAATAAATTAATAATTAAAAATTAATTTAGGATCGGGTTGTTACAGTTCATATACTTACTCTAAATGTTTCTGAAGTGGTGATGAGAAGCTTGGAAGCTTGGATTCGAATTTGAGCTTCCTTGGTGCAAAAATGGAAGTTGTTGAGGGAGGTGATTTTAGCTAAACTTTTCTCTCAAATGAACTTTGTTTTTGTATGATTTCTTTTCTTGAGTTGTATTATGTAATGGGACGAACACCAGCTGCCCTTTTATAGGCTAAAAACTAGTTGGAAATGAACTTGAGTTTCTCTCAAAGTTGCTTGGTTACTATGTATGGTTAAAGGCCAAGTAGGGTTTTTAAAGTTTTGCAATTGAGTGTTTGAGATATTTTGAATCCTCCATGTGCAGCTGGAGGCTTACCTCACATTTTAAATGTTTGATGATCTATTAAACAAAAACTTATTTTCATTTTCTTTCTCTTTAGAAACACACATAGAGGCATTTTGGTATTTTCACACACAAATTCAAATATTTCAAAATAAATTAACTAAATTCTAAAAAATCATCTTATGAATAAGAAACATGTTTTTTGACAAGACCCTACCCAAATTCCCCTTTGGAATCTACGTCGAACCCTGTGTGTATTCGACACCTGTCAGGTGCCCGGTACACTTGACTAAATTGTCATTCATATATTCCAACATTTCATCAAAACTGTCTGAAGGAACTGAAAAATAATAATTCCTTTCCACCAAGGTGTACCCATCATAAATCCTTCAATTCCATATGTCACATAAGTGACACCTCTTCGCAGAATTCGAAAACACAAAATTAACCCGAGCCGTATTCCTCGCATAACTCAGGAGACACTTGGTCAACCTGAGTCGCATTCCTCGCTCCTCATGGTCTGGGTATCCCTAGGACTCGTGGGGTAACTGTCAAACACGCGTTGACTCAACCGAAGGCAACTAGGATGTCAATGGACATCAATATATTCGAAGGCAACAATTTATTCGAATGCAACATTTTGGGTACCTATGGTGTTTTAAAAAAACCTTTTCTAGAAAATTATAATACTGTATCTCATTCAATCCTTAAATCCTATTACCATTTCCTTTTCTACTTTCCAAGCCATTCACATTTAATCATAAACAAAATTTTATAAAAGCATTTGAATTCAAATTGTATGCTTGGAAAGCAAAAATCATAAATAATTCATTCATGATCAAATAATAACACTTATATTGCAGACAATTCATTTATAAAACAAACATCCACTCACTATACGTCCAAGCTTGCCTGACCCTTCGAGGGTCCTTCCTGCGAGTTTGATGGAGCTCGAGTACCTATTTAAGCGATTAAAATATTTCATTAATAAAATAGCTCAACCACAAATTATTTCATCAAAACCCTAACCCCCGGCCTTAAAGTGCATGTGCATAACTTAAGAAAATTCCTAAGCCCATTTTCAATAGTTCTGACAGTTGGAATAGTTTGAAAAGACCCGAGATTAAACATACGATTAAATTCTTATTTAAGTCAACCCGGTCCCGCCATGGAGTCCACGACATCCGATTAATAATCCGAAAGTTCCTATGAGTTCAACAAAATTTACTACACGCGTCCTGCGAGTTTGGTCCAGATTGAGCGGGCAAATCACTCACGATCGCACGATCGGACTGTCACTATTTATATAATCTTTGAATTATTGAATAGGAGCATCCGAGACTCCGATTCTCGATCTATGAGTTCCTACAAGATTCTAGAGGTTCCTAGATCAACATATTTGGAAATGGAGTTGATCCAAGGGTCCGAACATATCGAACCTGGATATCGCCTAAAATGTAAAAATTCGTTCGACCGTCAAATGATAACCAAATTCAAATACTAGCATACCATCGTGCTCGGGATGACATGGGAGACATTTGAAGACAAAATGGGCCACCCAAAATAGGTCCATGAGCCGCCACACGCACCGGCAGTGCGTGCGTGGCTTGAGAAAATTTCGGCGACCAAAAAATTCTCAAAACACCCAGCAATACCTATACCTACGTGATCAAGACAACTAGTGGAGCAACTTTTGTTCTTGTGCCATGGCCAAAAAGTGGCTGGAACTTGCCAAAATTTCGAGCCGAACACCCGTCAAAACTTTAAGTCCTAAATCGAACCTCAAAACTCCAAAATCAATCCTAACCAATCCAACCATCATCTAAGTCACGTTGAAAGGATGAGAAAGCATACCTGGATTGTCAAATTTGGTGGCCGTTATCTTTGGAAACGACGAAGAAAAGTTTTGAAGAAATCGGGTGGTTTTTGAGCTATTTTCGGCGACACAAACGGTGGTTGTGGCTGAGAAGAGGTGGGATGCGAAGAGGAAGTCGAGACCGTTCGAACGCAACTGGTCTCATGGCCAAAGGTGGTCGGAAGGAGGAGATAGCTGACCAAACAGTGGCCGGCTGTTTGTTGATCGCTAGAGAGACAGAGAGGAAACAAATCTGGGTTTTTAAAAAATTTGACTTCAAAATATTTACGGTTGTGCCACTGCACTTCCATTAATCGTAAGTTCTTTGTTATAACTCCAATTTGAGCCCACTACATGTCTAGGAACTCATATCGACACGCTCTACGCAACGGTACTAGTAAAATCCCCAAATTTTTTCCTAAACAAAAAGTCAACCTTAAACCTATTAAAATACTCTTGAGGCAAAATTATCTTTTACTTGAATAATTTAATAATTAAATATTAATTTAGGATCTAGTTATCACATTTTTAGAACATTTAGTAGCACAAAGATATGTTATATGTGTAGAAAAAGAAAATACGTATAAGGGCATTTTTGTAATTTCACCTAACTCCCAGAAACAAATATGTAAGAAATAAAATTCTACATTTCCAAATAGATGAGCAATAGGTTTTATGAACAGTTAGAGTATTAAAATATTATTTTTCTAGAATAGTGAAATAATTCCCTGCATAGGGGCATTTTGGTCATTTTTGTTTAAAATTGCAAATCTATCCAATATATAGAAATGATTTTCTACTTTTAAAAAACAATTATATAAAAAAAATAGTAGGTGAACATACATAGCACATAAACATGTTAATGATAGAGATAACTCTTTTTCACTCATTATTAAGGCATTGCCAAAACACATTAAAACCCCAAAAAAAAAAAAAAAAAAAGAAGTTAAAACTGTAATTTGAATCCCAAAATACTTTTACACCTTAAATTAATTAAAACATCATATTCTACAGGTAGTTCTAGGTATAGGGTTATTGCACGCTTAAAGTATTGACAGACACACCTGTAAGCAAAGACCATTTAAGCGGTTAAACGTTTTTCATCTAGGACATTAAATGCAATTTCCTAAACAATACATAAGTATGTTGTTTAAGCAAGATTTCGTAAAAGGTGTTTACGTTGCTAAATTGGAAGCTGAGAATGTATGTTTGGATGAGAAAATTAATTTCATTGGTAATTGTTTCAACCATAATACATCATTGATATGACTTGATACAATGGTGATGAATTGGGGCAATAGCTCAAGCCAGGAAACAAGAGGTCTCATCAAAGCTCCAATGGCGATAAATGTGTGATTAATAGAATCACATGTTTGAGAGGATAACGTGACTCTTAGATATGCTTCTGACATATGACATAGCAATACCACTATGTTTAAGACATCGGCTTTGATTCGATGAACATCTAAGGTAGATGGTTATTGAATAAGTGGATAATTGACTTTAAGTGCAAGTGGGAAATTGTTAGAAGTATGCCCTGAAAGCTAATCATTAGATGAAATCTTTAATGGAAACTTCGTTTAAACCAACCATTTAGGTTAACACAGGGCAAGTTTGTTAACTCAGGTAATGATCCATACATGACCATTGACCTATTTGACAAGTCCATGGATTCACAAGATAAAGAAAGTGATCTAAAGAGGTCAAATGCAATGGACCTTTCCATATAACCCAAACCAAAATGTTCCTGGTCATAGGATCATTCAACTGGGCATTGACAAACCGCAAAGACCGGTACGCACTATATCTGCTCAACTAGGAAGATGACTAGTCTTGAATAATTTATGTGTGGACATTGAGATAAGTGCGTAGGTGCTTGCTAGAGAGTTGGTTCACTGAACGTGATCAAACTATAAATCTTGTATGGAAGTTCTACTTGTCAAACAAGATTTCTTTGCTTGCAATAATGCAAAGTTAATCCTTAGACATGAGGCCCCATGGTTGTCTTATAGATGCATAATCGATCTCTAATTTTATCATAAGGTTGAGCTCATTCTGGGCTCAATTCAAGGTAACGTTAGAATCCTTGACAAGTCCATAGAGGCAAGTGAATGTACGACAAGGGATCTTGACTTCCAGTAAAAGGGAGAGAATGTTCTAAGATATGATCCCGAAATCTCGGCCTGGAGTCGAAGCTCAATTAAGAAAGAGTCTTCTAATTATGCTCATATTGAATCATATAGCCAAGAGAGATCATGTTAGGGATTTGACATGAATTCTGTTTCCTATTAACGAGATCGAGAATGTTGTCAAATAGAGAATGATCAAATTGTGTTGTAATTCCAACTAAATAGGTTCTCTTAATATATTATATATTAACTTGGGAAACTGTGATATGTTGCTAGACATCACTCATGGTTTGTGGAAGCCCTAAGGATATTTCGTAACCGGGTCCTCACAAAGGGAGAATTAAAAGGGAGTTTTAATTCACAATCGATAAATAAAAAGTTCATGATCACCTATGACCTTAGAACCCAATGGATTGTACACCCAAAAGTTTGTAATTTGGATAATAATGGAAGATGGCGAAATCAATGGTAAAGTCAATTAATTGGATCAATTGATTAAAGAAACTAAATTCCCATGGGATTTTAGCAAAAGGGTCTTGTGAAGAAATAAATGGGACAAGTTGACCTAGAGGCCCAAAACAAGGCCCCACCCATTTGTGCTGTCCAAATGGAGAGAGGGAGAACCTTAGGGTTCTCCCATGTGCCCTACATATCCACCTTTTAGTTCATTCTCTCCTTAGGGTTTTAAGAGTGAGGAGAAAGTGAGAGAAAGCATAAAATCTCTCCCTTCCTTAGGCAAGCTAAAATTAGTAGTGTTGCTTGCACCACCTACTACTCTTGTGTGTCGTCATCCTTCCTGTTGGGGTCTTTTTTCATAGGATGGCTCATCCAGGTTTATTGATTCTTGGACCGTCATAAAGTGATGAATCAAGCCTTCGTTGCCCCTTTTTCTGAGTTAGCGAGAACTAGGCCCAAAGTATCCCGAAGGAGAAGCAAGTCCCAGAGGAGTACTTTGTTCTTCTTCCAGCGACTGCTTGTTTTGTGCTGATGTTTCCGGCAACTTGGCAAAGATTTGAAGATGGTGCATTGATGTTGCACAGGCTTGGCATGAGAGTTTGCTTTGGTGAATCAAGATACTACTAAGCTTTGCATGAGAGCTTGGAGTGTGGGAGCTAAAGACCCACAAGTTTAGCAAATGAGAATGCATGTGCTTGGCTTGGTGCTAGATATGCCTGAGTTTGGATGTTGATAATCTGTTGTTTGTGGCTATGAATATGGGGATTTAAGAGTTTCAAGAGAATGAGGATGGGAGGAAAAGCTTGAGGTTTGAAGGCTATAGTGTTTATAGTTTGGAAGGAAGGAAAAGCTTGGAGTTATGCTTGGTGAGGCTTTATGGAGAAGATGATGGATTTCAAGGGTAAGAAAGTAGAAGACTTGGTTGTGATGGCTGAGGAATGGCTGGGATGGCAGCTGGAATGCTTGCAGCAGCCAAAGAGAGGAAGGAAAGTGGTCTGATAGTTGTTGGTATGCTTGAGCAACCAAGAGATGTTGGTCGATAGTTGCTGGGATGCTTCTAGCACCCTAACGATGGAGGTTGATGGCTCAGGAATGACTGTGAAGGCTACTGGAATGCTTGCAGCAGCTAAGAAAAGATGAGTTTTCATGATTTCTGAGAAGCTTGCAGCAACTAAGAGGGGTTGGTCTTGGCTGAGCAATGCCTCCCAATTTGTAGAAGGTGAAGGCTCTCTTTGGTTTCCAATAGGTAAAAGGAAGTGTTGGAGCTAGTCTATTTTCAACAGGTAAAAGGGGGCATTGGGACATTCTTATTTCCAGCAGGTAAAGCTAGGCATTGGAAAATGACTATTTCCTATGGGTAAAAGGAAGTGTTAGAAGTGGCTTGTTTCTAGCGGGTAAAAGGGAGCATTGGGACATTCTTATTTCCAGCGGGTAAAGTTAGGCATTGGAAAATGACTATTTCCTATGGGTAAAAAGAAGTGCTTGAAAAATATCTCATTTGCTCACCCACATTGGAGAACTCTAAGTAATGGGCTTGGACTTTGGTGCTCCCAAGTAGCTAGCCCAAAGTCTCCATTATCCAAGAGCTTCCGTGGGCCTTATGAACCTCCGTAACCTTCCACACCACAATTCCTCGTGCAAGCCCCGTAAACCACATGACTTGGGTTCATATGAGCTTGGTAGGTGATTGACATATGAAAAATCTATTATATGGCATGGCATGTACACTATTTCTATATTTATTTAATGAATTAATTCCCAAAGTACAGCTTGGATTAACGCATGACCAACATTATATGTTATATTGGGCCTTAAATGTTTTTGGGCTTCTCGTGACTTTTTTGGGCCTTAACACTTCCAAAGAGACAGCTTGGTGTGGAGTCTTTGGAGGGCACTAGTTTGTGACTTGGAGAAGACGTAGAAAGTGGATTCTACCACCATCACTTGGTGGAATACTTGGACTCAAGTTGCGCTGGATGGGTGAGTTTTTATCTACCTTTATCTCTTTATTTTCATGTATGGTGTCTTATGTTGCACATCAATCTTTTGAGCCGCAAGATCCTTTAAAAAGTTTTGTCTTCAAACTCTAGAATTTTTTTTAAAGTCTTCCATTGCCTATCAAATGAATTTTTGATAAACCTTGTTTTTGAGAAAACACAATACTTCCTTCAAATGATATGTCTAAATAAACGTTGTTTTGAGAAAACACAATACTTCCTTCACCTTTCTCACTTTGAGAAAACACAATACAACAAATCATTTTGTAGATTTGATGAATTTTTCCTTTATATTATTTATGCAAAAATTTGAACATAAAATATGTTTCCATCTTATTATTTGGAGAGTCCAAATATACTCTATTTTCGTTATTCTTTTGTTTGGAGTGCTACAACCACAAAAAGAAAGTCGTTGTATCAAGAGTAGCATTTGCCATTCGAACCTTTTTTTTAAAATCAAAATAAAGATGATAGATTGCTTTTATAATTAAGCACAAATGTTGTCAGCCACAAGAGCCAATATAAATATAGATAATCATATAAGATTATTACAAATACAGAAGTGCAGTAACTACAAATAGTTAATCCAAATATAGAGGACTCCAACCACAACATCATATGCACAAGTGTACCTCCACACATAGTGCCAAATAAATTCTGACATAAAAGTCGCAAGCTTACAAAAGTCAGGCATAGACCACAATGCATCTCAACACATTGTTCACCTGTTTTATGTTTGTTCCAGTGATGGTAGGGCAAAGTTCCTCATTGCCTTGAAAACCATTGACTGGTCAACAAGTCAAGTTTCTTTAGTATGCAAGCGTGCCACTGCTAGCAATGAAAAATCCTAGCAGACTTCTTGAAAATAGATAACTTGCTCCCCGAG
This sequence comes from Prunus persica, assembly GCF_000346465.2. NCBI lineage: Eukaryota > Viridiplantae > Streptophyta > Magnoliopsida > Rosales > Rosaceae > Prunus > Prunus persica. Next base: position 21,680,967 of record NC_034012.1, read on the forward strand.
TTACTGATTTCTAAACAAACGATTGTGAATTTGGGTGAGGAATATCTCCCAAGTAAGTTCTTTTCTTGCCTCAGACTAGTGAGGAATATCTCCCAAGTAAGGCTTTTTGAACGAGCAAAATTGCGGCCTCTTCAGTCTGAAAAGGGCAGAAGTGGCTGGATTTGAGGATTACTGAGCTGGAACTGCACTGTGGTACTTGTTCTGCTTGATCAGGGCTCTTCATAAATTTGTTGAGGTTTTCAAATTTGTAAAAACCTGAACTCTGCTTGATTTGGCTTTTGCTGAACCAAATTTGTAACGAGAGAAATCACGTTTTGAATGACTTATTTCTTTTCTCTAAGTCTGAACTAGAGTTTGAAATTTTGATTTGTAGCTAGCTTCTTTCTTGTGGCTCAATGAGCTTTTGGTTGCTTCAGTGTTTTGAAGGTTTTGAAGATCAAGTGATCATTTTGAGATTTTGCTTTTGATTGATTTTTTGGTTGTGTCCTTCGATCTGTTCACTTCCCTTCATATTTATAGAAAAAATGCTAGAGTGGGATATTTTTAATCTTTAAAATGGGCAGCCGATTTTCTAGAAAACAAGATCTTTTGTTTTCAAATGTCAAAGAAAAGGGAAGTTATCTTTTCTGGCAAGAAGACCATCAACAATCAATTTCTAAGGCAGTCACTTCCTCATTTTTCTTGAAAGAAAGCCTAATCCTTTTTCAATTCAACTGCTCTTTGTAAGAGCTCAAACTGTGATGGTTAGTTTGATCTTCCATATGAACTACTCCCTGCACCCAACTTATCTCCCAAAAACGTAGTCTGCTTATCTCTTGAAAATGGTGCCTACTTTGGAGTAGAAATTTTTCTGAATATACAAAAGGGACTTTGATCTTCTGGTGGCAGAGATTTCAGAGATGTCTTTCTTTTATACCTGCCTCTATTTAACTCCTTATCAACCCAGTTGTAATTGTTGACTTTTCAAAGCTAGGTAGTCACGTGAGTTCCTCTAAAATTCAGGGCTGAGTGCGTTTACTTTTTAAAGTGGTATTTCGGCCCATTCTTCAGTTTTGGGTGGAGAGTTGGTAGTTTTGAAAAAACTGTTTTGGGTTTCTACAAATTTGGGTTTTGGTAAGAATCTGACTCGGGTTTGGGCTTTTTGACTTTGGCCTTTGATACCAATTCTAGTCCATACTGCCTGGGTCTAATTTTGCCTCGTCCTTCTGGGCCTCCAGTGTTGGCTGAGTATGTAATTTTGGCCCAATTATAAGGGAACGCTAGTGGCTGTCCAAAATTGATATGGGCTTTTGATCTTTTGGACTGGGTGTGCCAAATTAGGCCCAAACAATGCCCCTTAAGTCTGAATCGTTTTTGGAACGGTTCCAGACTTAATGACTTGGCCACTAATTTGTGCGCGCCAGTTTCTTCCTTTAACCCACGTCTGCCACGTCTGCCTATTATGAACTAGACTTTGTGGGGCAGTGGGTAGTTACTTAGCTTGTCACTAGATAGTTATCATCAGGTGGGGCCCTGTCTTCTCCTTCCGATGATTTCGAGCCCTTTTTTTTTTTTTTTTTTTCAAAGATTTCAAAACCCCAGCTCCTGTTCATTCGAAAACCTAACTTCTTCAGTTCTTGACCTTTCCCTCAAAGTTTTTACCCTTCTCTTCGATCAGACCCTGCCTTCCTTATTACTTTCTTTGTTCCAGCTCAAAACTTCTGAAAATGTCTTCTCCAAAAACTCGTGCCCAGTCTTCCTCTTCTGATCCTCCTGCCTATATTACTGGGGTTGGCGTTGATAAGCATGCTATTGAGGTTCGGAGCAAGCTCCACCCTTTTGCCCAAAGAATCTGGACAAAAATGTCCTTCACCTTTTCAAAAACACCTTGGTGCTAGGCCCTCACTGATTCGGTTCTGTCCCTGCTGAAATGGCTACTCTGTTCAAGGATGACGCTGAAGCTCCCCTGTGTTTCCCGAGCTTTTTTGCCTTGGCATCCCATACTTGGGTTAGCAAGAACTTGAGCCGTTCGTTTCCCTCGAGCGAAGTGAGGAACAGTCCAGTGAAGTGGGCAGACTAGATTGACACACTTCTTCCGACATATGGAGATCACTGGAAAAGGACTGGAATCTATGATGTCATTCTCCTGTCTAAGCAATCCATCAACAGGGATGAGAATCTGCTTGCTGTTGCTTTGTGTTTCTGGAATTCTGCCAGCAATACTTTTTATTTTCGCGTGGGCCCAATGACCCAAATCCTACTGGATATGGCTCAAATCTTTAGGTTCAGGCCCCATGGAAGACCTGTAGATGCAGTGGGTGATTACCATAGGAGGAAGAACCAAGAGAATTTGGCCAAACCATTCACCATTTCCTCTGCAACAATCAACCAGAATTGCTCCTTTTCGAATTACTTAAAGAAGTTTAGCGCTGAGAAGGACAAGGATCAGCAGCACATGCTATTCCTCCTGTACTGGCTGAACAAGTTCATTTTCCCAAACCGCTCATTGGCAGTTCTGCTTGAGTACAGGCATCTGGCAGAAGCTCTACACAACCATACTGACGTAGGGCTTGGACCTTCAGTTTTGGCCCATCTATTCAAGAACCTGCACACTGCCACCCTGGAGAATCTCCTGAACCTGTCTGCTCCCAGCGCATTCTAGATGATCCAGATCTGGCTACAGGTGTATCTCCTAGAACTGAGATTTCCAGATATAGTTCTGCCTGAAGATCAAGTTCTGACTTATCCTCTAATGTCAGCAGAAGTGCCCAAACGCTCAATTGAAGAATACCTGATGTTCTTCAGGCATTGCACTAAGAGATCTGTTGCTCAATGGCAGGTGATACTCAGAAGGACCTATCCTTGGTTCCAGCCTGGATTCAGATTATTTGAGAAGGAACTAGAAGAAGAAGTAGCCAGAATTGACTTCAAAAAGAAGATTCTGAGCGTAACCCTGCTGAGAGACCTGCCCCACGGAGGTGGAAAGCCTCCAAATTATCATTTGGGGGCAGAAGTGTATCACCCCAATTTCTGCGCAAGACAACTCGGCTGCCCTCAGCTCATTCCGCTCAAATCATACAGAAGCTACAATCAGGCCACTTCCTAAAAGGATTCAGATGATGTGGAAGTGCATAAGGATGCTTGATGTTCGGTGAACAAAATAAACAACAGCGTAGATGCTCTCTATCCATCCTGGGAACCGAATTCCTGCAGTTATGCCAAGTTTGACACTTGGTGGAAAGCCAGATTCCATGGTCTGCCTGCCTCCTGCCCTCAAAGTGCTCTTTGATGACTAGGACTCTTGGACTATTCACGCAGGAGAGGAGACTCATAGATTCATGGTGCAAACCATTAAGGACATCAATGCTCAAGTTATAGAAAGTAGACTCTCAATTCTGTCTGTTTTTTACTCATTCTGCCTTTGTGATGATGTCTAATAATCTTGTTATGTCTGCATCAGACCCCTCCCTGACAAAGAACATAGGTGGACAATCTATCCAGGTTGGATAGGTGATTGGTAAGCTTTCCATCATTCTGTTTCTTTTATTATTTTCCTGCTGGATTAACTTCTGACTTGTTGTTTCTGGGTAGGAAAAATCAGCCCACACCTAGCGTTTTTGACAGGATTTGAACATCATACCAGCAGGGCCTAGTTCCAGCCCCACCTAAAGACAGAGCCAGATAGAAGGACTATCTAGGGCCTGCCCAGCGCATCAAAAGTGTGATAGAGCAGCCAAAGAAGGAGATACCAATTAAGATGCCCGAAAATGACAAGCTCTTGACAACTATCATAGAAGGCAGATGGTATCCTGTTGGAAAAAGTTGTAGACCAACTCTGGAGCTAACCAGAACCTAGAAGAGGAGAGTTCAAAGGCAATACTGCACCTTCCTAAAAAACAGGGGTGACACACAGATACTTCCAGATACCAGTTCTGCCAAAAGAGGGAAGAATCCAGAAGTAGCTCCTCAGGCAGAACAAACAACATATCAACCACAAGAGCTAATGAAGACAGAATCTCCAGGCAGACCTTCCATCCATCCTCCCTCATCCTCAGTCAATCAGTTTGAACCTTCACAAGTACAAGGTGAATCCGAAACTATTCCAGTAGAAGGACAAGAAGACTGGACTGAAGAATATGGAGAGGAGCAGTTGGACTATGAACCATCTGCAGACACTGTTATTGGAGAGCCTGTTGCAGGGTGACTAGACAGAAGAGTATGGGGAAGAACAGATGGAGTATGATGGAGAACTAGATGAAGAAACTGAGGCTCTTGGTGCATAATTGGATAGCCTGTTGCAGGGTGATCTAGGCATTAACATGGTGTTCATCTTGCCAGAAAAATTCAGGGCAGCAGAAGGACAAGAAAACACTCTGGAGGAGACTTGTTCTCCCAGGAAAGTTTTGAGTGCAGATTGGTAGAGGTAGAGGAGGTGCTAGAACAGCAAACACCTACTGCCAAAACAGGCGGAACTGCCATGAAATTGGTTGCAGCATAGCTTTGTTTTTCCAAATCAACCAAAGAGATGGCCAATCACCTCAGACCTCTGTTCATAACAGCAAACTTTTGGGGTATTCCTATTCCCAAAGTGATGGTAGACGGAGGTGCAACCATTAATCTTTTGCCTTACAGATTGCTGAAAAAGATGGGTAGAACAGAAAAGGATATAATTCCAACACGTTTGACTGTCACACCAACTTTGTTGGGGGCATCACTAAGACTCATAGAATCCTAGATGTGGAAGTCATAGTTGGGACTAAGGAGCTGAAGATTGCATTTTTTGTGGTAGACACCACTTCTACCACTTACAATGCATTGCTTGGCAGGGACTGGATCCACCAAAGCTTATGTGTTCCTTCCACTCTGCATTAGCAATTAGCCCTTTGGAATGAAGAAGGTTTCATGGAGATAGTAGAGGCCAATCCATGGCCATTTCTGCCCTCTGCCATGTGTTTTGAGGCAAGATATTATCATGATGACCTTGATCCTTTCACATTCCTTGGAGTCAACCAGAACGGCCGCCCCCATGGTGTCACTGCCCAGAGACTCATTGAAGATGGTCTAGCCAATTCTCTAGAAGATTGGAATAGACCTTTTGTTCAAAACCTCTAGAACTCTGATGTTTAGTCTCAATCAACAAGAAAAGGATCAAGCTGCAACAATCTGATCCATTACAAAAAGATTGTTGACATATTGGGAAGAAAGGAAGCTCTTTATGCAGAATCCAGCCATCAATATGGCAGAATTCACCCATGAAAGCACTGAAGAACAAGAAGAGAGTTTACAGGAGGAAGTACTAGATTTTGCACCAGCAGCACTAGATGACTCTTTACCATAAGTGGAAAATCCATTGTAGGAGATAAACTTAGGGACAGAAGAGGATCCAAGACCTACTTTCATTAGTGCGCTGTTGAAAGAACCACTCAAGAGTGAAATCATTGCACTTTTGCATGATTTTAGAGATTGTTTTGCTTGGCATTATCATGAGATGCCTGGATTAGACAGAAAACTGGTAGAACGCAAGCTGCCAATCAAAGAAGGCTACCTTCCAGTCAAACAGGCCAGAAAAAGGATGTCTATGGAAACAGAACTGAAAGTCAAGGAAGAAATAGAAAGACTGGTCAAGGCAGGATTCATCAGACCAGCCATTTACGCTGATTGGTTAGCCAATATTGTGCCAGTTCTAAAAAGAAAAACAGGGGCAGTTAGGATCTGTGTGGATTACCGGAATCTGAATGAAGCATTTCCCAAGGATGAATATCCTATGCTAATGGCAGATATGCTAATAGATGGAGCTACTCATAACCAAATGTTATCTTTTTATGGATGGCAATGCAGGATATAATCAGATTATGGTAGCAGAAGAAGACATCCATAAGACAGCCTTCATGTGCCCAGGACATATAGGTGCTTTTGAATACACTGTAATGCCTTTCGGCTTAAGAAATGCAAGAGCCACTTATCAAAGAGCAATGAATTCTATTTTCCATGATATGATAGGGCATTCTCTAGAGGTGTATATAGATGATGTGCTGATTAAATCCCCAGAAGAGGGAGATCATGTATCAAATCTGAAAAGGACATTCTTAAGAATGAGACAACATAAGTTGAAAATGAATCCCAAGAAATGTGTTTTTGGAGTTCAGGCAGGAAATTTCTTAGGTTTCTTGGTCCATCAAAGAGGCATAGAGATCGATAAAAATAAAGCAAAATCCATCATAGAAGCTCTACCACCCCGGAACAAGAAAGAACTGCATAGTCTCCTAGGAAAAATTAATTTTCTAAGGAGATTCATTTCCAATTCTGCAGGAAAAATCCACTCTTTCTCCTCCTTGCTAAGGTTGAAGCAGGAACAGACGTTCAAGTGGAAGAACAGCACCAGCAGACTTTTGAGAAAATCAAGCACTACCTCTCAAATCCGCCAGTTCTGTCCCCACCAAAGAGAGACAGACCGCTCAAACTCTATGTTTCTGCATCAGAAGTGTCCATTGGGAGTCTGCTAGTTCAAGATAACAAGAAAGGGAAGGAACAGGCAGTCTACTATCCGAGCAAAACTCTGACAGAAGTACAAAGGAAATATTCTGCAATTGAAAGACTTTGTCTAGCCTTATACTTCATTGCTGTGAAACTCAGACACTACATGTTGCCATTCACCATCTACATCATTGCCAAGACTGACCTAATCAAATACATGTTAACAAGGCCAACGTTGAGAGGTAGAATTGGCAAATGGACTTTGGCGTTGATAGAACTTTCTTTCAGATACGTTCCTCAGAAAACTGTCAAAGGACAAGCTGTAGCAGATTTCCTAGCAGATCATCCAGGGGAAGAGATTGAAGAGATTGAAGACATAGATTCCTTGGATATAGCAAATGCAGATCTATTGACTAGAGCTCATACTTGCCTTAACAATCCCATCCATTTAGTTCACCTCACACCGTGGAAACTGTACTTTGATGGATCAAAGACTGATGTAACCTCTGGGGCAGGAATTGTTTTGGAGGAGCCACTGGGAATCAGACAATGTTATTCTTTCCAGTTAGATTTCCAATGCACCAACAACAGGGCTAAATATGAAGCTTTAATCATTGGCCTCGAAATGCTGGTAGAATTAGGAATCCAGTCTGTGGAAATCTTTGGAGATTCTATGCTTGTGCTGAAGCAGATTGCTGGAGAATACAAATGCCTAAATCCTTCTCTAGCTGTCTATCTAGTGGCAGCCAAGAATCTTCTGACAGAATTCAGGGAATCTACTTGGGAACATATCCTAAGAGAGGAGAACTTCACAGCCAATGAAATGGCTCAAATAGCAACAGGGGAACAAATGTCTGAAGACTGTGTGCAAAGGATCATCAAGGTAGGAAAGAAAAGTTTACCATCTATTCTGGCCAGAGGGATGGAGATGAATGTCAATTCTGCCATAATCACTTAAGATGACTGGAGAATTCCCATCATAAATTACTTGCAGTATCTAACCCTACCTTCTGAGAAAAGAGTCAGAATCATGGCTTTAAACTACCTTATGTGGAATGGAGATTTGGTCCGAAAAAGCAAAGATGAGGTACTTTTGAGATGCCTAGGAAAGAAAGAGTACATGAAGGTCATGGGAGAAATCCATGAATGAATCTGCGGAGCTCATCAAGGCGGAAGGAAAATGTGCTGGTTAATTAGAAGGTATGGCTACTTCTGGCCAACCATAATGAAGGATTGCATTGAATATTTCCAGGAATGTGAGGCTTGTCAAAGGCATGGTCCAATCCAGCAGGCTCCTTCAGTTCCCATGAATCCAGTAGTAAAGCCATGGCCATTCAGAGGATGGGCAATGGATCTCATTGGTAAGATTTATCCAGCCAGTAGCAAACAACACTGTTTCATCATTGTAGCTACATACTATTTCAGCAAATGGGTGGAGGTCAAACCTGTTAAATCTACTACATCTCAAGAAATCATCACCTTCATAGAAGAGCAGATTATACAAAGGTTTGGCATTCCAGAATCAATCACAACTGACAGGGGATCTTCTTTCATATGTGGAGAGATGCTAGATATGGCAGAAGCATTCAAATTTAAGCTACTTCAATCCACTCGTTATTATGCTCAAGCTAATGGACATGCAGAATCAAGTAACAAAGTGATCATCAACATTATCAAGAAAATGCTTGAGAAAAATTCAAAGCAATGGCATGAGAAGTTATTAGAAACTCTGTGGGCATATAGGACTTCAAAGAGAGAAGCAACTGGCATGACCCCATATGCTCTAACTTATGGTCATGATGCAATTTATGCCTATGAAAATAGCAATCCAATCTCTTGGAATTGCTCAGCAACACAATCTGACTGGAGAATACTACTCTCAAGCCATGCTGCTAGAACTAGAAGGATTGGATGAAAGTAGAATTGACACCCTCAACAAACTCTTAGCAGGAAAACAGGCTTTATCGAGGGCCTACAACAAAAGAGTTAAAAACAAGAGTTTTGAAGAAGGAGAAATAGTCTGGAAAGCAGTTCTACCCCTTCGAACACACATAGCTGGTTATGGGAAGTGCTCACCTACATGGGAAAGTCCTTTCATAATCAAGCAAATCCTTGGACTAGGGGCATACAAATTACAGGATCGAGATGGAGATGTTCATGCTGCACCAATCAATGGCAAATGGTTGAAGAAATTCTATCCAACTATGTGGGATTCATAGGCTGTACAAACAGATCCTGGAATAGAGAATGAACAAAATGAAACTGTTGTTTAGATTTCTGTTCAGAGTTTGTTTTTGTTGTAATTTGTTAAGTTTATCTTCTTCTATTTTTTCAACTTTCTTTTATTTTGACAAAAGCAATTGCAAATGCAAAGAAAGAGTTCCACAAAAATAACTTTTATTAAATATAGTCATTTTTTATGACTAAGTTTATTACATTTTCGGAATTTGAATTCAAAGTCCGAGTTTCTTTAGTTTCCCATGTAATCCAGTTTTCTTGGTGGAGATCTCTTTCTGAAGCAGCATTCCTTGATGAATGGAGGCTTCTGCAATCTCCAGGGCAGGCCCAGAAGCTGACACCATATTCTGCACAAGGAAGGTCATCTTGGTCTTACTGCCCAGTCTAGCCCCAAGCTTGTTCTGCTTACCCCTCAAGCTAGCTAGTTACTTCTAAAGTTCTTCAATATGCTTTCCCCGTTTATCAGCAGCAGTCTTGGTTTCCTTGTAATAAGCAACCATCATATCCAATTCTGTCTTCTGTTTCTGGTAGTCAACCAGGTTGGCTTCATGAGTAGCTTTGCAGAATTTAGAAGCTTTGAAGGAAGGCTTGAGATCTTCATAGCGATTGTGGAGATTGAGCATATCTCTTGCCAAGCCTAGGCTGATCTCAAGGATGGGCCTAGAAGCCATGTTTTCCCTATGCAGCAGGTCCAGGTCCTTCATCAGTTGGTCAACAGCTTCTTAGTTTTCATCCAAATCCAGTTCAGTGGATTGCCAGATCTTCACTCTATCCACTACCTCATCCATTGCCTTGGATTTTGCCTTGCTAGGACGGAAGTAAGCTTCTCCAGTTTGTCCAGCTGGGCGTCTAAGTCCATGGCTTCAAACTCTACCAATTCCGGATCAGCAAAGGAAGACGTGGTAGATGAACCTGGGAGAGAATGGATGGGCATCTACAAAACAAAATCAAGTCAGTTCCAGGCAAAGTCAAAATAGGAAAAGAAAGGAAAGGCTAAGGCACAAAAATACTCACGGCTACAATGGGAGGCTTGAGAGGACTAGTCACCACAGCTAGGATCCCAGCAGTCTTGTTCTCTGCTGCCTAGAAAGACAAAAACATAACAAAATTAGAGAATGTCAAGACAAATAGAACTAAGAAGAAAAAACAGAAAAAACTAAAGTTACCTCAGGAAAAGGAGCAGCAGCAAAGTATTCTGCTTCTACTTCAAGTTCTGGGGCAGCAGCAAAATGTTCTGCCTCCACATCATCAAAAAGGGCCAATTCTAAGCTTGTGGGTTCTGCCCTCTGAGCTTCTTGTTGTTGTTTGGCCAAGGCAATGCTTTCTGCTATTACCTCAGCAGGAATCTCCTCCTACAGATGGACAGAAGTCAGAAGTTAGAAGAAGAGCATATGTAAAATAATCATACGTTCGAAATGTCAGAATCTCACATTTTCTTCAAACTCTTTTTCTTTTTCTTTTGTGGGAACATCTTCTTCTTTTTATTGTTCCTTCTCCTGCTCTAACAGCTTCGGAAGCCTCTTGCAGCTCATCATCAGTTCTAGAAGTCTTAGTTGGAACAGCTACAGGCTCTTCTATCTCATCAGATTCAGCTCCAGTCCTTTTTCTAAGTCCTTTTGACATAGTAGAAGGAGAATGAGGGCTTTCAGCTGCACAGGACAAAAGATAAAGGTTAGGAGAATGGGCAAAACAGAACAGATTCAAGAAAATAGTTTTGAAATGTCAGAATCTCACCAGAAACTTCAGGTTGGACAGCAATGTCCTGAGCAGGAGCGGTTTCTTTTCTTTTTCTTTTAGCAGAAGGAGTGGCCTCAACAGTTGGATGCTCTGCCAGGGACTTATGCTGATCTTCTTCATCCTCAAAGGGAAGCTCTAGGTCCCTAGCAGCTATGACAGAATTAAATACACAGAAAAGAAGAAATTAGAGGGCAATCCAGCATAAAAGTATAGAAGGACAGAATTCAGGAAACTTACCAATCACTTCTCCAGGCTCCCAATGATATGTGTCATAGAAGGATCTGGTATAGACAAAACAGATCGTTAGACATCATAACAACAGGCAAAGTAGGACTGATACGAACAGAACAGAAGAAAAAGAGGTTGAATAGAAAATATACCTGCTATGACTTGAGCATTGATGTCTTTGATGGTCTGTTCCATGAAGTTCTTAGCCTCTGCCTCTGCATAGACGGTCCAGGAATCCTAGCCATCAAAAAGTACTTTGAGTGCAGTGATCGAGGCAGGCAAACCATGGAATCTAGCTTTCCATCAAGCGTCAAACTCGGCAGACCTACATGAATTAGACTCCCAGGATGGATAAAGGGCATCTGCACTATTCTTTATCTTATTCATCGCACATCTGGCATCCTTATGCACTTCCAGATCATCTGAATCCCTCTAGGAAGTGGCCCGATTATAGCTTCTGTAGGATTTGAATGGAATGAGCTGAGGGCAGCCAAGCTGCCTTGCGCAGAAGTTAGGATGACAGACTTCTGCCCCCAAATCATAATTCGGAGGCTTTCCACCTTCATAGGGCAGGTCTCTCGGCAGGGTCACGCTCAGGAATTTCTTCCTGAAATCAATTATGGCCGCTTCTTCCTCTGGTTCCTTCTCAAAAAGTCTGAATCTAGGCTGGAACCAAGGATAGGTTCTTCTAATCACCACCTGCCACCGAGCTACAAATCTCTTGGTGTAATGACTGAAGAACATCATGTACTCTTCAATTGAGTGCTTGGGCACTTCTGCTAACATTAGCGGAAGCGCCAGGACTTAGTCTTTAGGCAGAACGATGTCCGGAAATCTCAACTCTGGGAAGTAGACCTGTAGCCAGATCTAGATCATCTAGAACGCACCAGGAGTAGACAGGTTCAAAGGATTCTCCAAGGTGGCAGTGTGCAGGTTCTTAAACAAGTGAGCCAGAATCGTACGCCCAAGCCCTACATCAGTATGGTTGTGAAGTGCTTCTGCCAGGTGCCTGTATTCAAGCAGAACTGCAGAGGAACGATTTGGAAAGACAAGCATATGTTGTTGATTCTTATCCTTCTCTGAGCCAAATTTCTTGAAGAAATTTGAGAAAAAACAGTTCTAGTTAATTACGGCTGAAGAAATAGTGAAGGGCTTCACCAATTTTTTCTGATTCTTCCTTCTGTGATAATCACTAGCCGCGTCCACATGCCTTCCATGGGGCCTAAAACCAAAAATTTGAGCCATGTCCAGTAGAGTTGGAGACATTGGGCCCAGGCGGAAGTCGAAGGTGTTGCTGGTAGAATTCCAGAAGCAAAGAGCAGCAGCTAGCAGGTTCTCATCCCTATTCACAGACTATTTTGACAGAAGTATGTTATCGTATATGCCAGCCCTTTTCCAGTAAGCTTCATACCTTGGGAGGAGCCTTTCAATCCAGTCTGGCCACTTCACTGGAGGGAAAAGAGCAGCTCAGGTTCTTGCTGACCTAAGTGTGGGACCCCAAGGCAGAAGAACTCTGAAAACACAGAGGAGCTTCAGCGTCCCCTTTGAACAAATCTGCCATTTTAGCAGGAACAGAGCCAAACCAGTGATGGCCTAGAACCAAGGTGTTTTCAAAAAGGTGAAGGACATTTTTGTCCAGATTCTTTTGGGCAAAAGGGTGAAGCTTGCTACGAACCTCTATGGCATGATTATCAACGCCATCTCCAGTAAGATAAGCAAGAGACCGTAAAGAAGAAGAACCTTTGGGGGCAAGTATTTGGAGAAGACATTTTTAAATTTTGAGCTGGAATAAGAGGAGTCAAACTAAAAGAAGGCAGGGTTTATTCGAAGAAAGGGGCAAAAGTTCTGAGAAAATCTGAGAAAATCAAAGGTCTGGGGAAGTTAGGTTTTGAAGTGAAAAGAAGCTGAAATTTTAAAATTCCTTTTAAAAGCTCGAAATCGTGGGAAGAAGAAGACAAGACGGCACTTGATAATAACTAGCTAGCAACTAGCTAGTAACTACCCGTTTTCCCACGAAGTCTAGTTCATAATAGGCAGACCTGGTAGACGTCGGCTAACGGAAGGAAATGGCGCGCGCAATTAATGGCCAAATCATTTAAGTCTAAAACCGTTCCAAAACGATTCAGACTTAGGGGGCATTGTTTGGGCCTAATTTGGCACGCCCAGTCTAAAATCAAAAAGCCCACAAAACAGAAAAAGAATGGGCCTTGATTCCAGAAAAGCAGCCCAAACCAAACAAAAGAGGCCCATGTCTTCTACAAAATGGCAGAAGTGTAAAAAACACAAAATAGGTCAATAAAATTGCCAATTAATGGCAAATCATCACCAAAACAAATTGATAAATTTCTAAAGAAAAATTGGATTGGGCCCAGCTTCTAAATTCTCACCATTTATCTCAAAAAACCGATAGTGCAAGTCAGTAGATCTTTTTGGAAGGCCTATTCGCAGAACCCACGTGACTACCTGACTTTGGAAAGTCAACAATTTCAAGTGTCACAGGAGAGTTGATTGGGAATTAATGAAAGCAGGCCATTAGCAGAAAGATTTCTCTGAAACTCTACGGCTAAAAATCAGAATCCTTTTGTATATAATTCTACATCAGAGCAGGTGATCTTTCCAAGAGATAAGCGAACTACAATCTCAAAGGATAAGTGGGAAGCAAGGGAGTTATTCAAACAAGAAAAGCAAACTGACCATCACGTCAGACTATGTTCTTTCCCCTTACCAAGCACAAACTGAGAATAAAGAAGAGCTGGTTTTTATTTCAGAAAAGCAATGAGAAGACCTCCATGAAAACTGACTACTGATGGTTCTTCTCTGCCATAATAGATAACTTCCCTTTTTCTTTGCATTTTAAAATAAAAGATCTTGTTTTTGGAAAATCTGCCGCCCATTATTAAAAGATTAGAAGCCCCACTCCAGCATTTTCTATAAATATGAGAGGAGGTGAACAAATCAAAGGACAGCCAAAAAATCAATCAAAAACAAAACCTCAAAATGATCACTTAATCTCAAAGAACCTTCAAACAACCTGAAGCAACCAAAAGTTCATTGAGCCACAAGAAAGAAGCCAACTACAAATCAAAACTTCCAGTTTCAGACATAGAGAAATAAGTCATTCAAAACGAGATTTCTCTCGTTACAAATTTGGTTCAACATAAGCCAAAGACAAGCAGAGTTCGGGTTTTTTACAAATATGAAAACCTCAACATGATCACTTGATCTTAAAAGCCTTCAAAACACTGAAGCAACCAAAAGCTCATTGAGCCACAAGAAACAAGTCAACTATAATCCATAATCTCTAACTTCAGTTCAGCTTCAGAGAAACAGTCATTCAAAGCGAGATTTCTCTCGTTATAAATTTGGTTCAGCTTAAGCCAAGTCAAGCAGAGTTCAGGTTTTTATCAATATGAAAACCTCAACAAATTTATGGAGAGCCCTGATCAAGCAGAACAGGTACCACAGTGCAGTTCCAGCTCAGTAATCCTCAGTTCCAGTCACTTCTGCCCTTTCTAGACTGAAGAGGTCCCAATTTTGCCAGTTCAAAAAGCCTTCCAGGACTTGAAATAGATTAAAGCTCTGCCAAACTTGAACGTTTGTATCGATTTACATATGAAACCTGACAGTTAAAGGTGTTGATAGTCCAATTCAGCATAGGCACACCCAGTCCAGCCTGGATCAGAAGCACCTATCCAAGCAGAAATGGAAGTCCAGCCCTCTTTTTGTCTTTCTAGAGTTGGTTTTTCATGCTTGAGTTTTGTAAAAGGCACTTCTGCCTAAAACAGTTCGCCATCTTATCATTTATTCTGGCCAGAACTACTAGTTTTGTACTGTGAAAAATTGTGAAAGTCCTCACTGGTCTTAGGCAAGAAAAGAACTTGCTTGGGAGATATTCCTCACCCAAATTCACAATTGCTTGCTTAGAAATCAGTAACTTGGGGCGCAAGTAATCTATTTTTAAGAAGTCTGCTAGAATTCTCATTGCTAGCAGTGGCACGCTCGCACACTAAAGAAAGTTGACTTGTTGACCAGTCAATGGTTTTCAAGGCAATGGGGAACTTTACCATACCATCACAGGAACGAACATAAAACGAGTGAACAGTTCCTGCTTCAACCATAGCAAGGAGGAGAAAGGCTGGATTTTTCCTCCGGAATTGGAAATGAATCTCATTAGAAAGTTAATTTTTCTTAGGAGACTCTGCAGTTCTTTCTTGTTCCGGGGTGATAGAGCTTCTATGATGGATTTTGCTTTATTTTTATCAATCTGGGGTGATAGAGCAAATTCATTGCCAGAGAATGCCCTATCATATCATGGAAAACAGAATGCATTGCTCTTTGATAAGTGGCTCCTGCATTTTTTAAGCCAAAAGGCATTACAATGTATTAAAAAGCACCTATATGTCCTGGGCACATGAAGGTTGTCTTATGGATGTATTCTTCTGCTACCATAATCTGATTATATCCTGCATTGCCATCCATAAAAGATCGCATTTGGTTATGAGCAGCTCCATCTACTAGCATATCTGCCATTGGCATAGGATATCCATCATTGGAAGATGTTTCATTCAGATTCTTGTAATCTACACAGATCCTAACTGCCCCTATTTTTTTTTCAGAACTGGCACAATATTGGCTAACTAATCAGCATAAATGGCTGGTCTGATGAATCCTGCTTTGACCAGTCTTTCTATTTCTTTCTTGACTTTCAGTTTCGTTTCCATAGACATTCTTCTTTTGACCTGTTTGATTGGAAGGTAGCCTTCCTTGATTGGCAACTTGTGTTCTACCAATTTTCTGTCCAGTCCAGGCATCTCATGATAATGGCAAGCAAAACAGTCTCTAAAATCGTGCAAAAGTGCAATGATTTCACTCTTGAGTGGTTCTTCCAATAGTGCACTAATGAAAGTAGGTATTCGATTCTCTTATGTCCCTAAGTTTATCTCCTGCAATGGATCTTCCACTTCTGGTAAAGAGTCATCTAGTGCTGCTGGTGCAAAATCTAGTACTTCCTCCTATAAACTCTCTTCCTATTCTTTAGTGCTCTCATGGGTGAATTCTGCCATATTGATGGCTAGATTCTATATGAAGAGCTTCCTTTCTTCCCAATATGTCAACAATCTTTTTGTAATGGATCGGATTGTTGCAGCTTGATCCTTTTCTTGTTGATTGGGACTAAACATCAGAGTTCTGGAGGTTCATAACAAAAGGTTTATTCCAGTCCTCTAGAGAACTGGCTAGACCATCTTCAATGAGTCTTTGGGCTGTGACACCATGGGGGCGGCCGTTCTGGTTGACTCCAAAGAAAGTGAAAGGACCAAGATCATCATGATAATACCTGGCCTCAAAACACATGGCAGAAGGTAGAAATGGCCATGGATCGGCCTCTACTATCTCCATGCAACCTTCTTCACTCCAAAGGGCTAATTGCTGATGCAAAGTGGAAGGAACACATAAGCTTTGGTAGATCCAGTCCCTACCAAGCAATGCATTGTAAGTGGTAGAAGTGGTGTCTACCACAAAAAATGCAATCTTCAGCTCCTTGGTCCCAACTATGACGTCCACATCTTGGATTCCATGAGTCTTAGTGATGCCCCCAGCAAAGTTAGTGACAGTCAAACGCGTTGGAATTAGATCATTCTCTGTTCTGCCCATCTTGCTCAGCAATCTGTGAGGCAGAAGATTAATGGCTGCACCTCCGTCTACTATCACTTTGGGAATAGGAATACCCCCAAAGTTTGCTATTATGAATAGGGGTCTGAGATGATTGGCCATTTCTTTGGTTGGTTTGGAAAAACAAAGCTGTTTTACGGCTACTTTCATGGCAGTTCTACTTGTTTTGGCAATAAGTGTTTGTTGTTCTGGCGCCTCCTCTACTTCTGCCAATCTGCATTCAAAACTTTCCTGGGAGAGCCCGTCTCCCTCCATAGTGTTTTCTTGTCCTTCTGCTGCCCTTAATTTTTCAAGCAAGATGAACACCATGTCAATGCCTAGATCACCCTGCAACAGGCTCTCCAATTCTGCACCAAAAGCCTCAGTTTCTTCATCTAGTTCTCCATCATACTCCATCTGTTCTTCCCTATACTCTTCTGTCCAGTCTTCTTATTCTCCTGTTTCGAGGAGCCCAGTCTGGTCGTTTGCAGATGGTTCATAGTCAAACTGCTCCTCTTGATATTCTTCAGTCTAGTCTTCTTGTCCTTCTACTGGAATAGGTTCAGATTCACCTTGTACTTATGAAGGTTCAAGCTGATTGACTGAGGATGAGGGAGGATGGATAGAAGGTCTACCTGGAGATTCTGTCTTTATCAGCTCTTGTGGCTGATATGTTGTTTGTTCTGCCTGAGGAGCTACTTCTGGACTTTTCCCTCTTCTGGCAGAAATGGTCTCCGGGAGTACCTGTGTGCCATCCCTGTTTTTGAGGAAAGTGTAGTATTGCCTTTGGACTCTCCTTTTCTATGTTCTGGTTAGTTCCAAAGTTGGGGTACCGCTTTTTCCAACAGAATACCATCTGCCTTCTATGATAGTTGCCAAGGGCTTGTCATTTTCGGGCATCTTACTTGGTATTTCCTTATTCCGCTGCTCTGTCATTCTTCTACTGCATTGAGCAGGCCTTAGATAGTCCTTCTGTCTGGCTCTGTCTTTAGATGGAGCAGGAACTGGGCTCTCTTGGTATGATGTTCCAATCCTGTCAAAAACGCTAGGTGTGGACTGACTCTGCCTGTCCAGAGTTACTTCTAACTCACTTTCACACTTGCACTTGCTGCACAGCACTACCCAACCGAGATGGTTGCCTTTGGCTTTTGATTAGTCTCCCTTGTGAGTCTTCTGCCTCTGCTGGAGCTAGCTTCTGTTGCTAGTTTGCCTCTCCTCTGTTCTTGCCAATTTAAGTTGACCATATTGAGTTGAGGTTGGGGAAAAGGATCTGTTGTTACTGAGGGAGGTTTCTCCGCAAGTTTTAGCCTTCTGCTATTACTCCTTCTTGTATGACATCCCTGAAGACAACACAACTGTTGGCAGAGTGGTTCCAAGAGTTGTGCCGTCTGCAATATTGTCTACCCTTGAGTTCCTCTGGTTTGGGCAACCTGTGGGGCGTCTCTATTACCTTCTGTAGCAGCATCTCATCAAACAAAGCATCAACCTTGGTTACGTCGAAGGAATAGACCTTGTTCTGTGTTGGTTTGTTTGGAACAAACCCTCCTGTGAATGGTGGTGGCTTCTGGTCCTTTGGTGGCTTTATAAGAGCTTTGCAATTGATGGGATGTTTCAACTTTGCCATTTCTGCCACTGCAATTTCTCTTTCTTCCGGGCCTTCTGTGTCTTCTTCTAATTCTACCTCAACTAGATGTACTGAAGAAGATGAGGTTTTGTAATACGTGCCTTTGGAAGAGTTCCTCTTCTGTTGTTCTTCTCTAAGCAGTTCCTCGTATTTAGACGCTTTGTCTGCCAGTTCTGCCAAATCTCCAAATAGCATCCCGTCAAATCTTTTCCTTATAAAGATTTTAAGGGCGGTTTGAGCCATCTGAATGAAGTGTCTTTCTTCCATAGGGATTCGGCATTTCATTTTGAGCTTTCTGAACCTGATGATGAAGTTTTGAGCAGGCTCATCTTCACTCTGTTTGAGTGCAGCAAGATCACTGATGGTGACTTCTAGCTGGATCTTGAAATAGTAGTTGTGGAAGACATTTTCCATATGTTCCCAGGTTTGAAAGTAAGCTGGTATACCAGGTGAAGGCTTGTCCAGAGAAAAATTTTCCAAAAAGCCTTAGTTTTAACTGAGGGTTATTTTCTATGGCTATGCACTGGACAGAAAATCTGCATATATGTTCAACCGATGAAGCATGGGGGTCTTCTCCGTTGAACAAGGTGAAGTTTGGTACTTTAAAACCCAGGGATAGAGGTATCTGATCAATGTAAGCCGAATATGGCTTTCTGTAGGTGGGCCTTTCTCCTCTTTTTTCATTTTTGTTTTTCGGTGAGGATACTTACTTGCCGGTCGTGCCAATGGGTACGCTTTCGAGAGTTTGGGTTGGGACTTATAATATTTAATTGGTGGGTTTGTTTAGTGTGCTGTTTGGATTTCGGACTTGGCATCCGGCATTGGTTTGGTTTTGACTTATATAAATATTTATTTGATTATGATGGTTTGGGATGCATTTGGATTTCTTGCATGGTTTATTAAACAGTGGGGTTATATTATGTTGGTTTACACTGAACTGAACTTTATTTTCGTCCACTCACATTTTTCTGTTTTGCGCCCCCAGCCAGTAGTCGACTGAGCTCCGCAGCTGAGCCGGATCGTGTGCTCACGAGCCTTGAGCCTTCGTAGGATTCCTTCATTCTGTTTCCCTTGAACTTTGTTTTTGCTGTAATTGAATTCCTTAGATATGCTCTGTTATCGCCCTTCCTAGGGTTTTATTTTTGAGGCCGGAGGCCTTTGTTGTAAACTGTTTATTTGCTTTAAAGCATGCTGCTGGTTGGGTACCTTAAACTGTGAACTTTGAGCAGGTTGAATTTTTGGGGAAATGTTCAATTTACAGGGGAGACTCTGCCAAAATTTTGGTAGAAAGTCTCGATCCTTAGTAAGTGGGCCCGACATCGGAGGGGATGTCGGTAACAAGACGGGATTCGCTCCGGTTTTCGAGAATTTCGGGGCGGGTCTTGTCAGCTTGGTATCAGAGCATTAGGTTCAATTTCCTGTGGACTCAGCACTTTGTGTGCTTCCTTAGTATTGTTAAGCTTCTAGTGTTCTGTTATGGTTGGATGCCTCTTTGGTGTGGTTGATCTCATAAGACGTTCCAAGTACGTTTCACGAGTTCTTTTCCTCTGGCACGTGGTGAATTTTGACTTCCGATTGGTAAGGTTGTTGGGTTGACTGTGTACTGGTTAGTGGAGTGCTCCTAGTTTCGTACCATATGCCAGTGTTGGACCCACACCCATGGCAGGAAGCTTTAGCATTTCCTTACCTACAGGGGACATCTTGTTTGCGGCCATGGTTTTCAGGGGTTGTTATGTCCAAGTGGGTGATGCAGTGTTGGAAGCCGATTTGATCCCCTTAGATTTGATTGATCTTGACATCATCTTAGGAATGGATTGGTTGGAGAAACACCATGCGTCGGTGGATTGTTTTCGGAAAGAGGTTGTACTTAGAAGTCCAGGACAACCGGAAGTTGTATTCCGTGGAGAGCGTAGAATTCTCCAATCTTGTCTCATCTCAGCCATAAAGGCAAAAAGGTTACTCGAGAAGGGTTGTGCGGGATACCTAGCTCATATCATAGATACTCGTAGGACTATTCTGAACCTGGAAGACGTTCCTGTTGTTTGTGAGTTTCCGGATGTCTTCCCAGATGATCTTCCTAGTTTGCCTCTTCAGAGAGAAACCGAATTCACCATTGAACTCCTTCCTGG
Organism: Prunus persica; assembly: GCF_000346465.2. NCBI lineage: Eukaryota > Viridiplantae > Streptophyta > Magnoliopsida > Rosales > Rosaceae > Prunus > Prunus persica. The sequence continues at coordinate 21,701,025 of NC_034012.1, forward strand.
CACAAATCCAATTCATCAAGCTCCTTATAGGATGGCACCAGCAGAGTTGCGTGAATTGAAGACCCAGTTGCAGGAATTGGTTGATCTTGGGTTCTTTCGACCTAGTGTTTCCTCTTGGGGTGCACCAGTGTTGTTTGTGAAGAAGAAGGATGGAACCATGAGGCTTTGTATCGAATACAGGCAATTGAACAAGGTGACAGTTCGTAATCGATATCCTTTGCCTCGAATCGATGACTTGTTTGATCAGTTGAAGGGTGCCAAGTATTTCTCCAAGATTGATTTGAGATCGGGATATCATCAACTCAGAGTCCGAGAAGAAGATATTCCGAAGACAGCATTCAGGACTCGTTACGGCCATTATGAGTTCTTGGTGATGCCTTTCGGATTAACAAATGCCCCAACAGCGTTTATGGATCTCATGAACAGAGTGTTCCGACCTTACTTGGATCACTTTGTGATTGTGTTCATAGACGACATCCTTGTTTATTCCCGAACTTTGGAGGGTCATAAGAAGCATCTAAGGTTGGTGATGAAGACTTTGAGAAGGAAACAACTTTATGCCAAGTTCAGTAAGTGTCAGTTTTGGTTGGATAGGGTGGACTTCCTTGGACATGTGATATCTGCAGAAGGAATCTATGTGGACCCTCGCAAAGTAGAAGCTATTGTGAATTGGGTGCAACCTACAAGTGTAACGGAAGTAAGGAGTTTTCTGGGATTAGCAGGTTACTACCGTCGTTTTGTGGAAGGGTTCTCTTCGATAGCAGCACCTCTTACTCGATTGACGAGGAAAGATGTTAAGTTTGAGTGGACGGAAAAGTGTGAACAAAGTTTTCAGGAGCTGAAGAAGCGGTTAACCACCGCACCCGTTTTGGCACTTCCGGATAACTCGGGGAACTTTGCGATCTACAGTGATGCATCTTTACAGGGCTTGGGATGTGTTCTGATGCAGCATGATCGAGTGATTGCCTATGCCTTGAGGCAGCTCAAGAAGCATGAGCAGAATTATCCTGTCCATGACTTGGAACTTGCCGCAGTGGTGTTCGCTCTCAAGATTTGGCGGCACTACTTGTATGGCGAGACGTGTCAGATTTTCACTGATCACAAGAGCCTCAAGTACTTTTTCACTCAGAAGGAATTAAATATGAGACAACAACGTTGGCTGGAATTGATTAAGGATTATGATTGTACAATTGAGTATCATCCCGGTCGAGCTAATGTGGTAGCAGATAGTCTGAGTAGGAACGTCAGTGGGAACTTAGCCCATCTCAGAACGGCCTATCTTCCATTATTGGTGGAACTGCGGAAGGACAGTGTAGTTTTGGAAACGACTCAATAGGGAGGATTAATTGCTAGTTTGCATGTGAGGCCTATTCTGGTTGAACGGGTGATTGCAGCCCAATTGGAAGATCCAAATCTTTGTGTCATAAGGTTGGAAGTAGAGAATGGTACACGGACGGATTATGCTATCAGAAAAGATGGGGCCTTGGTAACTGGAACTCGACTCTGTGTACCCAGGAGTAATGATGACTTGAGAAGAGAAATTATGGAGGAAGCTCATTGTTCCACGTACTTTGTGCATCCCGGTAGTACTAAGATGTATCGGACTCTACGTGAGTACTACTCATGGCCACATATGAAGGGTAATATTGCTAAGTTTGTGAGCAGATGTCTGATTTGTCAACAAGTGAAAGCGGAGCGGTAGAAACCATCGGGACTTATGCATCCACTTCCGATCCCTGAATGGAAGTGGGAGCATATCACAATGGACTTCGTTTTCAAACTTCCACGTACTTCAAAAGGGCATGACGGAATTTGGGTGATAATTGACCGACTCACCAAATCTGCCCATTTTCTACCTATAAAAGAAACCTATTCCTTGTCAAAGCTGGCGAAACTCTTTGTGGATGAGATAGTGAGATTGCACAGAGCTCCTGCGTCCATTGTATCAGACAGGGATGCAAGGTTCATGTCTCATTTCTGGAAGTGTTTACAGGAGGCTATGGGTACTAAGTTACGTTTTAGTACTGCTTTTTATCCTCAAACCGATGGACAGTCGGAAAGAACCATTCAAACCTTGGAAGACATGTTGAGAGCTTGTGTGTTACAGCTGAAAGATAATTGGGATATTCACCTTGCCTTGGTGGAATTTGCATATAACAACAGTTATCATTCGAGCATTGAGATGGCTCCGTATGAGGCTTTGTATGGGAGGCAGTGTAGAACTCCTATTTGTTGGAATGAGGTGGGTGACAAGAAAGTGGAAAAGGTGGACAGTATCCGAGCAACAACTGAGAAGGTGAATATGATTAGAGAGAAGTTGAAAATCGCACAAGACCGACAGAAGAGCTATGCGGATAACAGATCCAAGGATCTTGAGTTTACAGTTGGGGATTGGGTATTCTTGAAGTTATCTCCATGGAAGGGTGTGATGAGGTTTGGTAAACGTGGGAAGTTAAGCCCTCGTTATATTGGACCTTATGAGATCACGGAGCGCATTGGACCAGTTGCCTATAGACTTGCCTTACCTACCGAACTATCTCGGATCCATGACGTGTTTCATGTATCCATGCTAAGGAAGTACATGCCTGATCCTTCTCATGTTCTGGAACATCAACCCATGGAGTTGAGAGAAGATTTGACGTATGAAGAACAACCAGTGCAGATTTTGGATAGGAAAGAACAAAGGTTGCGCTCCAGATCCATTCCTTTTGTAAAAGTTTTGTTGAGAAGTCAAACTATTGAAGAAGCTACTTGGGAGCCCGAGGCGCAGATGCGGGCCAAGTACCCTTATCTCTTCCATTGACAGGTACGTAAATTTCGAGGACGAAATTTTTTTTAAGAGGGGTAGGTTGTAACACCCCGACTCTAAATTAAATTCCTAAATTAAATTCCTTAAGTTAATTAATTTTGAATTTACGGATTTACCCTTGGGGTAGGGGTATTTTGGTCATTTTATTACACGGACAGAGTTTGGGGCAGTGGCTGATATTTTTGGGTAGATTGTATTGAGATGAGTCCGTAGACACGTAGTGGGCTCGATTAGGAGTTGTAACGAAGAAGTTACGATCAAAACATCGACAATGGCAAAAACATAAATATTTCGAAGTTGGTTTTTTTAAAAAAAAACCAGATTTCTCTCTCTCTCTCTCTCTCTCTCTCTCTCTCTCTCTCCTGCGAACCAGAAACCCCCCTCCCTTTTTATTTTTTTTGGCTTGTGACGGCAGCAACTTCCCACCGTCGCCACCGCCACCACACACCGCCACTTGGGACAGCACCGGTCCCGTTAGAACCGCCTCACTTCCCTCTTCGATTCTAGACCGGTCCCAGCCTCGATCCGTCGTCATGGTCGCCGGATTCAGCCACGAAATGAAGTTGTTTTGATAGTTTTTCAACAAACTTTCGGCCTCTCGTTCTCTCTCATTTCTCCACCAAATTTGACGAGTAAGGTATGGTTTTCTACCTATTTTCCATGCTCTAGCTGATGGTTGGGTAGGATTTCGTTAATTTTGAGCTTAGGTCAGTTGAATTTCAACTTAGGGTTCGGCCGGTTTTGGATTTCCGATTCCGGCCACTTCCGGTCACTTTTTGGGGTAGGGCCAAGAACAAAAGTGACTCCAAATAGGGTGTTGTACCTAGGGTAGGAGTCTTGAGCTGAGGTGTTGAGTTTTTCCGACAAAGGGTTATCGCTTTGGACACCCACACGCTGCCAGCGCGTGTGGCGGCGCGTGGGCACTGTAGCAAACTTGCATTTTTGTCCCAATGCGATCCCCTGGTTGTCACGAGTGCGTAGAATTTTGCGGATCTCAATTCGGACATCGTTTGACTATCGAACGAATTTTCACATATTAGGAGTTATCCGGGTTCGCCATGTTCGGACCGTTGGATCGACTTCATTCCAATATATGTTACTCTAGACTTTCCTAGGAACGTGTAGGAATTCGCGGATCATGAATCGGAGCCCCGGATGTTCTGATTCAATAATTTAAAGTTTGAAGATTTTTTCGATAACCGTCCGATCGTGAGAGATATGCGATCTAACCGTCCTTTCCTGACCAAACTTACTGGACATGTGTCTTAAACCTTGTGGAACTCTTAGGAACTTCCAGTTTGTTCCGTTCCTCGTACACTAGCTAGAAACCTGGGAAATTAGGATTTTAATTCAAGTTCTCGTTCGAAACATTTTGTATTAATCTCGTATTCGTATTCTGAAATAGGTACTCCGACCACGCATACGCAGCAGGCGGGACCCTCTCAGGGTCAAGCAGTGTGGGACTACTTGTGAGTGGACTTTGTTTTCAACTTATAAGCATGGTTTTATAATGAGAATTTTATGCATATGAATTAAATAGTTATTGAAATGCATGTTATATTTAATAGTTGAATTCTTTATTTTCATAAAGTATTGGTAATATAATTTGGGTTTTGACATATTTGAGTATCTTGAGTATGTATATATGGATTTTGAGAATTTCTATACATGTTTGGCTATGTGTGGGGTACTTGGGTTGTTGAGATGGAATTTTGGAAAGTGGTGAGTATAGAATGTCAGTTTGGAGTGCTATAAGCACTACCCTATGTACCTCCCCAGATTTGAAACTTGAGATACTTGGAAATTTCGGAACCCGAGCATCCTTGACGGGATGTTGCTGTAGACCCTTGATTGGGTAGTCCGCGCGCGTAGGACTGGTCACAGACGTACGAGTTTTGAGGGTATCGGCTGTACGTGCTGGCTGAGAGTTAGTCCCCCAGTTGGACGGCTCGTTCCCTAGTTACATGGTGAATTGAGGACTCTCCATAAGGACTCTGCCATGGGAACTTGTCAAACAATCCCCCGGTTGGATTGTTTCCCCGGTACAACTAGGTATTGGTCATATTTATATTATATATATATCTCTTATATTATTTATATATTTACGTATGTATTTAACTATTCTTTCATTCTTGTTTTTCGGTGAGGATACTTACTTGCCGGTCATGCCAATGGGTACGCTTTCGAGAGTTTGGGTTGGGACTTATAATATTTAATTGGTGGGTTTGTTTAGTGTGCTGTTTGGATTTCGGACTTGGCATCCGGCATTGGTTTGGTTTTGACTTATATAAATATTTATTTGATTATGATGGTTTGGGATGCATTTGGATTTCTTGCATGGTTTATTAAACAGTGGGGTTATATTATGTTGGTTTACACTGAACTGAACTTTATTTTCGTCCACTCACATTTTTCTATTTTGGACCCCCAGCCAGTAGTCGACTGAGCTCCGCAGCTGAGCCGGATTGTGTGCTTACGAGCCTTGAGCCTTCGTAGGATTCCTTCATTCTGTTTCCCTTGAACTTTGTTTTTGCTGTAATTGAATTCCTTAGATATGCTCTGTTATCGCCCTTCCTAGGGTCTGATTTTTGAGGCCGGAGGCCTTTGTTGTAAACTGTTTATTTGCTTTAAAGCATGCTGCTGGTTGAGTACCTTAAACTGTGAACTTTGAGCAGGTTGAATTTTTGGGGAAATGTTCATTTTACAGGGGAGACTCTGCCAAAATTTTGGTAGAAAGTCTCGATCCTTAGTAAGTGGGCCCGACATCGGAGGGGATGTCGGTAACAAGACGGGATTCGCTCCGGTTTCTGAGAATTCCGGGGCGGGTCTTGTCAGTTCGAGTTTGGCAGAGCTTTTAATCTATTTCAAGCCCTGGAAGGCTCTTTGAACGGGCAGAATTGTGGCCTCTTCAGTCTGAAAGGGGCAGAAGTGGCTGGACTTGAGGATTACTGAGCTGGAACTGTACTGTGGTACCTGTTCTACTTGATCAGGGCTCTCCATAAATTTGTTGAGGTTTTCAAATTTGTAAAAACCTAAACTCTGCTTGATTTGGCTTTTGCTGAACCAAATTTGTAACGAGAGAAATCTCGTTTTGAATGACTTATTTTTCTAAGTCTGAACTAGAGTTGGAAATTTTGATTTGTAGCTGGCTTCTTTCCTGTGGCTCAATGAGCTTTTGGTTGCTTCAGCGTTTTGATGGTTTTTGAGATCAAGTGATCATTTTGAGTTTTTGTTTTTGATTGATTTTTTGGTTGTGTCCTTCGATCTTTTCACCTCCTCTCATATTTATAGAAAAAATGCTAGAGTGGGATATTTTTAATCTTTAAAATGGGTGGCAGATTTTCTAGAAAACAAGATCTTTTGTTTTCAAATGTCAAAGAAAAGGGAAGTTATCTTTTCTAGCAAGAAGACCATCAACAATCAGTTTCTAAGGCAGTCACTTCCCTGTTTTTCTTGAAAGAAAGCCTAATCCTTTTTCAATTCAACTGCTCTTTGTAAGAGCTCAAACTGTGATGGTTAGTTTGATCTTCCATACGAACAACTCCCTGCACCCCACTTATCTCCCCAAAACGTAGTCTGCTTATCTCTTGAAAATGGTGCCTGCTTTGGAGCATAAATTTTTCTGAATATACAAAAGGGACTTTGATCTTCTGGTGGCAGAGATTTCAGAGACGTCTTTCTTTTATACCTGCCTCTATTTAACTCCTTATCAACCCAGTTGAAATTGTTGACTTTTCAAAGCTAGGCAATCACGTGAGTTCCTCTGAAATCTAGGGCTGAGTGTGTTTACTTTTTAAAGTAGTATTTAGGCCCATTCTTCAGTTTTGGGTGGAGAGTTGGCAGTTTTGAAAAAAACTATTTTCGGTTTCTACAAATTTCGGCTTTGGTAAGAATCTGACTTGGGTTTGGGCTTTCTGACTTTGGGCCCTTGATACCAATTCTAGTCCATACTGCCTGGGTCTAATTTTGCCTCATCCTTATGGGCCTCCAGTGTTGGGCTGAGTGTGTAATTTTGGCCCAATTATAAGGGAACGCTGGTGGCTGTCCAAAATTGATATGGGCTTTTGATCTTTTGGATTGGGTGTGCCAAATTAGGCCCAAACACACATAGAACTACAACTACAACCTACAATCTTTTAACTCCCACAAGCAAAAATTTACAATTACAGACTATGAACAAGCAACACTCAAAAAGAGTGGATGCACTTATTAATTACAAACAAAGGCAACCACATCGTCTCCAAGCAAATCAAAAACCCGAAACCTAAATCTGCAAAAAGATCAAAAATAAACATAAAAAATAAAAAAGATGAAGGAGATGGAAAGTGAGGGGATGGGCGTGTAAGAAGGGAGGGGAGGTGGGGTGGGAAGGAGATGAGAGGACAAGAGAAGGAAAAGTATGAGTGAGGAGGGGGATTTGTGCGTCAAAGGAGAAAGGAAGGGAGGAGGAAGAGCAGTTGCCTCCTCCCCCCTCAAGGTTTGTGCAGCTAGAGGAGTTTTTTTTTTTTTTTTTTTCTTCTGAGGATGGGGCTAACAATGAGGAGCAATTTCGTTTTGAGGGACGTAGATGAATCTAGGGCAATGGTGTTACATACAAATTGAAATTACTTGTCTATATGGTTGGACAACACCCAACCATTAGAGAAATGAAATAAAATTTGAACGGCAAAGGGAAGGTTAGGGTTAAGTTTAGGAGAAAGGAAGAGGATAAAGTTAAAGGTATATCAATTTAATAATGGGTTGACAAGCCATCTGTACCCAACAAATAATTATTGATCTCATTTCCAATCATTGGTCCTTATTCCCTCTCTCTCTTTCCATCTAAAGCTAGAAAAGATTCATAAGCATAATAGAAATATTTTTTATTACTACTTTAACCCAACTATTCACCATTCAACACGTGATACGTGTCATAGGATGGGGCTACTAATAAGGAGCAATTTCGTTTTGAGGGACGTAGATGAATCTAGGGCAATGGTGTTACGTGCAAATTGAAATTACTTGTCTATATGGTTGGACAACACCCAATCATTAGAAAAATGAAATAAAATTTGAACAGCAAAGGGAAGGTTAGGGTTAAGTTTAAGAGAAAGGAAGAGAATAAAGTTAAAGGTATTTCGATTTAGTAATGGGTTGGCAAACCATATGTACCCAACAAATAATTATTGATCTCATTTCCAATCATCAGTCCTTATTCCCTCTCTCTCCATCTAAAGCTAGAAAATATTCACAAGCGTAATAGAAATATTTTGCTTACCACTTTATACATCACTCAACACACTCAATACATGATACGTGTCCATAGACGTAACTATAATTAACTCTTCACTTTATATTTATAAAACCATAATTATTTATAAACACATTGTATATGCCAAGTGTTGAGAAAAATAGTGATAATACACCTTGAGTTAAACGAAATGCTCCCCAAGAATAATGCCTTTTCCAAATCTAGAAGAACCCATAAGAAGTAACGCATCTGCCAACACTTCAATTATTTTTATTAACTTGTTACAATACAATAAACCAATGCCTAAACAAGCAAACAAACCACGTACAGTGAACACACACCAAATTAAAATAGATTTTTAGTAAAAAGCCCATTTTTTACATGACTTATTATAAATACCCATATAAAGCCCATTTGAAGAGAAAAATTAAAAACTAATCACTTAAAAAAATTAAATAAATAAATAACTTGAAAATGTAAAAAATAATCAAAATATATAAAAACGCATTAATAAAATAAAAAACGGAACTGCCATTCCTTGCGTCCCATAAATTGATAAAGCAACCGACCCAGATGGGTTTTTCTCCTCTGTGTCGTCCTCGTGGGGGTGATCGAAATTGGAAGGAACGATTGTATCCGGGACCGAACCCTCGTCGTTGCCAGACTGGGGTCCGCTTGCTGGACCTGGGGACTGATTCTGTGCGGCCGGTTCCTGTAAGCTCTTGGGCAGGCCTTGGCCATGAGAGACGTTGATCTTAAAGTGCTGGCCATTCTTGCATTGCTCGCCGTCGTAATCGCCTGAAAAGAAATACGACATGCCCTCTTTCAGCAAAGGCACTTCCACAGAGACTGGATGTGAGGCCGTGTTTGATGGGTCTGCCGACGACCATTGGATCGTGTCGTTTTCTTGAGCATCGTCGTAATCGCACAGCTTGTATGTCGTCAAGTTAAATGTTTGCACAACCGAGTGGTTCGTGTCAGTGTTGAAAACTGCACATACACAGAAATAAAAAAAAATCAGCACAGAAATCCAATTTTTCGTTTTTTATACAAGGGATAAAATAATCTAAATTAATTTAATTCACAAAAAGAAATTCGAACTTCGGTACAAAGACGGTTTCATTGTCCTAATCAACTCCAACTGGCCTCACCCAGTTTGGGTTTGTTTAACTTAAGGGTCTTAACTTAATTATTAGTCAATCAATGCATTTGTTTTCCTTTTCTCTTCACATTTGACCCAAATATTATATTATATAAAAACCCAACCCAACTCATCATGTACTGCCATCCATTTTCCCAACCCCTATCTACTCCTCTTAAAAAACAACAAAAGATAAGGCATTTTTATCAACTAATTTACCAAAAAAATATTACTAATTAATTTCCACAAAATTTATTTTAAAAAATTTCTATCATAGATTTTAAAGCAATGGTCTTTGAACTTACCCTAATTTTATTTTGCTCATCCAACTCTCACGCTCGTTTCAATTTAGTCTTTCCGCAACAATGTCATTGGTTTTGAAAGGATAATTAGAATACAAACTGATAATTTTACCCCTCAAATAGACGAAAAAATTAATAAAAATTGACAAAAGGACTAAATTGTAACACGTACGAAAGTTATCCTTGGACCTTGACTGAAGTAGAATAATTTAAAAGCAAGAAAACGGTGGTTGTGTTGTACAATACTCTTTTTCAGAGTCTATTGCATGTGGTCCGTCGGTGGTGGCCACACTACACGTGAAGAACACATGGTTTCACAGAAAAGTCCAAGCGCTTGATTGTAATTGGAGCAAACTAAGATGTTCTTTTCTTAATGCTTCTCTCTTTGAGTCTTATTTAGCTTTACCTTTTTCACTAAAATTGATGCTCTTCTTGGAAAAGACACATCTGATCTTTAATGCAAATTCTTATTGCCAAAATTCTTTTTTTTTTTCTAGAAAAAAATAACAACAACAACAAAAAAAAGAATATTTTTGTACGTAGCAAACCACAAATTCTTTCATTTCCAGACTTTTGACAATTTAATTTAATTAAAGCAGGGAATGACTCAGAAAAAAAAAATTAAATAATTTCTTTGCATATAAACACCAATTAATCCTACAAAAATTGAATAATCCTACAAAATAAAAATATAGAATTTCTTTGCATATAAACACCATTTAATAATATCACAATTCAAGATGAACCAGCACCAAACTAATATTATTTTATGCAAATAAAGAGGAGGTAAAAAAAGAAAAGAAAAAAAAAAAAAGGGAGGCTAGAGAGAGAGAGAGGGGAAGTGATTATGCAAGCAAATAAATGAATTGAAGGGTAGGGTTTAGGTAAGCTTACTGAGAAAATCTCCCAAGCTGAAGTTCTTGGCAGCAACCCATTTCTGGTAATTAAGTTTGGGGTTTTGGAGGTTATCATACCAACCCAAAGAGTCTCCTACTGTGTAGTTCTTGTAAGCATCAACAGATCCTGAGAAGAAGAATGAATGAAGAAGAAGAAGAAAAAAGAAAAGATTGCTGCAGTACTTTCTCTGTAATTCCATTCTTCTTGGAGTTTGTGTTGTGAAGCAGAGAAACTGATGGTGGATATGGATGCAGAGAACATGCAGTACACCAAATTTTACTTGCAGTTGTAATGCTGCCAGCTAATTTCATGCGTCATGTGTTATATATAGAGCCCTTACCTTTTCTTGGAATTACCAAAATGGTCTCTCTTTCCTTTCTGTCTGTCGGTCGGTTCCAATTAATAAAATAATTGTAGTGATAATACTAAATTAGACAAAGCAAAGTTTTGTTGCATTGCATTATTTGGTTTTGATTGGTTGCATTATTTATAACTCATTACGTCTTTGTATGGTTCACTATTATGATTAGTAAGTATTAGTAATTCTTTTTTCCTTTGAATTTTATTTTGAGTTTTTGACTGAAATGGTCCTCAACTTTTGCTTCAATATTTTTTTAGTTCGTAAATTAAAATTTTTATTTCAATCGTCCTTCAACTCTTCATTTGATATCAAAACGGTCCTACCATCCAATTTTCCGTTCAATTGAATCATGGGGAGGGCACCTGCTCCAATTTTAGGGACAAATTGGACTTTTTACCCCAAAAAAAAAAAAAGTACAATTTATAAATTTAAAACAAACATTAAAAAAAAAACCACAAATTTTAAAAAGTATTAACACAGTTACCCTCACAACCCCATCCCTTAGGGGTGGTTGCGGTTCGGTAACTGCGAATTTTTGCCCAAACCGCAAACCGACCGACTACTTGCGGTATGATGATTTTTGAAACCGCAAAAAGCGGTCGGTTACCGTGAATTAGCGGTTAAAAACTGCAAGTTCTTTTTGTGTCATAAAAATCCAATCTTCCACATTTTAGGCCTAGTTTTGAAGCCTTTTGAGTTCAAGCATACTTTAACCCAAAAATATAAATTTACAACCTAAAGAAATAAATTCACAGCCTCAACTTCTCAAGCATATATAAATTCACAACCTCCTCAACTTCTCAAGCATTCACAACCTAAAGAAAATTAAAGTTACAATTCCATGCATTCCAATTAAAGTTAAACTTCTCAAGCATTCACAACCTCAACTTCTCAAGCATTCCAATTCCAAATCCTTTAAAGTTACAAACCAAAAGGAAAATGCAACGCAAAATGAATTAAAGTTACAACTCAAAGGAAAAATCCAATTCAAAGTTAATTAAAGTTACAAACTAAAAGGAAAATGCAATGCACCAATGTTACAAACTCAAGTGTTGGTGGTGGTGAGTGGATTTGAAGGACCCTGTTGTGTTGTTTGAGCACCAATGCTATCTACAAATAAAACAACATAAGTTTAGTACATTTTATTATAAGAAGAAGCATAAATAAACTAATTACTTACAAGATAAGTGGTCTTGTTATACAACGGCTACGATTAAACAATAAAATGCAATTTTTATTTATTTTTAAATATAGTCGCGGTTTGCGGTAACCACAAGTTGTGAAAATCAAATACTACAAATGCGGTTTGGTTCTTCATACCGCAAATGCAGTTCGGTTTCCCGTGATTGCAATTCCATTGCGGTTAAATGTCGGTTGGTTTTTGCGGTTTTTCAATTTTTCGATCTAAAATGCCACCCCTACCATCCCCCATCCTTCAACCCCAGGATCTCTTGCACAGAGTAGCAACTTTAAGCCTATAGGAGCCTCGAAAATCAAGCCAACCTGATTTATATATAAGCCATGCTCAACAAAAACAATCCCAAATTCATATCTAGGTTGGTGTACATAGAGAGAGAGAGAGAGAGAGAGAGAGAGAGAGAGAGAACACCTCATTCATATAGGTTTTCATTTTTGTAGCTTTTGGTGCACAATAATATAGATTACTACATATTATACTTGAAAAACTATTTTCTCTCAAAAATTTGACTAAGTATGAAAAATAGATTTTTGAAATACTAATGTTTTCCATGATATTTTTAGCAATTTATATTCCTTAAATCTTAAATTAAGCAAACACGATTTTATGAGATTTTAGTATAAAGCATACATTGACTTATTGAAGTATCACTATTGGTATAAACTGTATCTTATACTAAAACAAGATTTTTCATATTTTAATTTGTTGGGAATTTGATTTTCTAGAATTTTTAATTGAATCCAAATGGAGGGTACTTCCTTATTTATATTGTAAACTTAAATAAATGGAGTAATATAAAAGTAAATTAAAGTAAAAAGACAAGACATTTACTTAAATGTTTAGAAGGGAAATAAGGCAAGGCAATATAAGGTAAAAAAAAAAAGGCAATGGGCGGGCCGTGGGTGGCCCGGCCCAATGATGAACCCTAATTTAAACAATCGAGTCCATCTCAGCCAAAAAATGCCATGTGGCTGGTGAGTGGGTGGGTGAGTGATGAGTGGTGGATGGAGAGTATTAGAAATATGCCCTTAAAGTCAACTAATTATGTAATAGTTAGAGTTCAGGACATCTTTGATAAAAGACATATTCTGTTATCAATGGGCAAGAAAGGTTGTTTTATACATTAAATCATCCTATATTATTTTTCAATATGTAGAACAACCATAGTCCAAGGAATACACAAGTGGATATGAGAGCTATGTAATGAGATTGCATACATGGAGACTTCTCATCATCCCTAAATCCTAAATATGTTCCTGGTCATAGGAATATTGATTGGGCGTCAATATTCCACAAAGACTAGTACACACAGTATCGTCTCTATATGTAGGGAATGTCAAGGTCTTAAGTCATTAAGTGTGGAGACACATTGATATGTGTGTAGATGCTTGTAGAAGAACAAGTACACTGAACGAGATCCAACACATGAGTTACAACATGGAAGTCTTTACTCACATGTCAAGTTGGAACTCATAAATTGCAATGGTGCAAACTAATCCTTAGACCTGAGGCATCATAGATGTTTTGTGGCTATCTTGTTAATCTTTGAGGGCACTATATGGTCATGCTGAATTAAGCATAGCTTAAAGGTGCTCATCAGGATTCTCAATAGAGTAATAGAAGCAAATGAATGTACACCAAGGAATCTTTACTCTCAGTAAAGGAGAGAGAATACTCCAAGATATGATTGGTCAAATCTCTGCGCAGAGTAGTGGATAAGACTTGAAAGAAAAAGTCTTCAAATATTACCAGGATAATCATATAAAAGGAATGATTCACATTAGGATATTGACAATCGAATTCCATGATCTAATAATGTGAATATAAACATGCGGTCGAAGTTTGAAGAAGTGACGGCCGAGTTGCGTTGGTTTGAATATTAGAATTATTGCCACTTACAAATGTGGGCTTTTTGGTTATTGAAGTCAGCGGCAACAAACATGAATTTTGACATGCATGTTTTTATGTATAGTGGCTGGGCCAGCAGCTTGGATTTTTAATTCGTATATACATATATATATAAATGAAAATAAAGATTGAATTAAGTTCCTCGGCGGACTAATTTTAGAGCTTCAGAAATTCAAAGGACACCCTCATGTCATGCCAAGAGATCAAAAGTCTTAGCCCAAGACATTGATTCGAGCCCAGATTTTCGGAGGATTATGTGCACATGACGGAGGCCTCACAAGGAAAGAAATCAAGGGATTTTTTATAGTAACTCAGAGTGTTCCAAAGCAAGGAAGAATCAAGCATGTCAGAATATTTCAATCAATGCAATCCTACGGATTTAGAGGGGCCTTGGAAGGAAAGAAGTTTTAAAAGAGTTGACCTTTGGCCATTCAATGGCCAGCCCATGGGCTGACGAGTGCCCTATATAAACCTTGCTCGACGAAGACATCAGACAGAACATCAGTCAGACAAACTTATTTTTTGTCTCGCACTTTTCTTTTCCTAGACTTAGGATTTTACTTTTCATGCACTTAGTGTAGCGAGTTCTTCCTTTTCTTAGTGTAAGTTTGAATTCTCATTCAATTTATATTTTCTCGTCATTTAAATTCAAGTTTATTTCAATTGCTTTACTTTTCATTGTTATCGCACTTCAATTAAGTTTAATTTCAAGTTCTTTACTTTATCGTTCTTATCGCTTTCATTTCGTTCTTCTTTTATTTATCGCTTTGATTCATTTTATCGTACTTTAATTCTCGTCTTTATGTTTGTAACACCCCGACTCCAAATTAAACCCCTTATTTTAATTATTTAATAATTTAAGGGAAATTACAAATTTACCCTTGAGATAAGGGCATTTTGGTCATATTCTTAACTGGAGAGAGTTTGGGGCAGTGACTAGTATTTTTGGATAGGTCGTACTGAGACGAGTTCATAGACACGTAGTGGGCTCGAATCGGAGTTGTAACGAGAGAGATATGGTCAAAAGAAACCCAGTGGCACAATCGTAATTATTTCAAAATGGGATTTTTATAAAAATCAGATTTCTCTCTCTCTCTCTCTCTCTCCCTCCCGCGAGCTCTCTCTCTCTCTCTCTCTCTCTCCCGTCGGTCTCTCTCTCTCTCCTCGTATCTCCGGCCACCGGCCGCGGCTACGGACGGGACCGGTGCCAAAAGGACCGGCTCGGCCTCGGCGTCACGACCCAGCCCTCCCCCGACATCGGCCGCCGCTCCAGCTGCCGGAAAAAGGCGATTTTCGCCCAGTTTTCGTCCAAACTTCGCCGGCTCCGATCTCCCTCCTCTGGCCGCCATTTCTGGCGATCAAGGTATGGAAATTCATCCCTTCTGCATACTCTAGCTGATGGTTGGGTAGGATTGGATCGATTCTTAGCGTAGCCAATTCGATTTTCGAATTGAAATTCGGCCGATTTTGGGATCGCGATTCCGGCCACTTCCGGTCAGTTTTTGGGGTAGGTTCAAGAACAAAAGTGGCTCCAAATAGGGTGTTATACCTAGGGTAGGAGTTTGGAGCCGTGATTTTGAGATTTTCCGGCGAAGTTTTATCGCTTTGGGCACCCACGCGCTGCCGGCGCGTGCGGCAGCGCGTGGGCACTGTAGAAAAAGTGGCACTGTGTCTCGATGAGATCCTTAGGTTGTCACGAGTGCGTAGGATTTCGCGGATCTCAATTCGGACATCGTTTGACTATTGAACGGATATCGCCTATTGTGCGTTATTCGGGTTCGATAGGTTGGGACCGTTGGATGGTCCCAAATTTAATATATGTTAATCTAGGTATTTCTAGGATCGTGTAGGAATTCACGGATTGTGAATCGGAGCCCCGGATGTTCCGAATAATAATTTAAAGTTTATATTTTATATTAACCGTCAGATCGTGCGATCGTGAGCGATCTGACCGTCCGATCTGAACCAAACTTGCAGGACGAGTGTCCTATACCTTGTAAAACCCATAAGGACTTTCGGATCGGAAATTGGAGGTCGTGGGCTCCGTAGGACCGTTTGACCAGAGTTAGGGTAGTTTGACCCTTGGTTGACCGTGAGTCTCCCGGAGTAATCTCACCTGTCCAGGGGGGATTATCGGGTGCTAGACCATTGTGGAGGGTTACACAATATTAGAATTAAGATACATTTATATATGTTTGTATAAGGATACAAAGGAGTCTAGAGGTGTCAGTTCGGAGTGCTATACGCACTACCTTAGGTACCTCCCCGGATTTTGGTTACACTACAAGTACCACCAAGTGAAAGTTAGGTCCCACGTGGCGTAGGTTATCCGGCGTGCGGACAGGCCCCATACGTGGCGTTGGTTGTACCGATGTATGGGTATGGGGAGATTTGTGATATGATGTGCAGGTCTCACGTGGCGTAGGTTATCCGGCGTTGAGACAGGCCCCATACCTGGCGTTGGTTGTACCGGCGTATGGGAAGATATGTGATATTATGTTGAGGTCGCACGTGACGTAGGTTATCCGGCGTGTCGACAGGCCCCATATGTGGCGTTGGTTGTACCGGCGTATGGGGAGATAATGTAATATTATGTTGAGGTCGCATGTGGCGTAGGCTATCCGGCGTGTCGACAGGCCCCATACGTGACGTTGGTTGTACCGGCGTATGGGGAGATATGTGATATGATGTGCAGGTCTCGCGTGGCGTAGGTTATCCGGCGTTGAGACAAACCCCATACGTGGCGTTGGTTGTATCGGCGTATGGGGAGACATTGTGACAGTATGGTATGGTCGCACGTGGCGTAGGATATCCGGCGTGTCGACAGGCCCCATACGTGGCGTTGGTTGTACCGGCGTATGGGGAGATATGTGATATTATGTTGAGGTCGCACGTGGCGTAGGTTATCTGGCGTGTCGACAGGCCCCATACGTGGCGTTGGTTGTACCGGCGTATGGGGAGATATGTGATATGATGTGCAGGTCTCGCGTGGCGTAGGTTATCCGGCGTTGAGACAGACCCCATACGTGGCGTTGGTTGTACCGGCGTATGGGGAGACATTGTGACAGTATGGTGTGGTCGCACGTGGCGTAGGTTATCCGGCATGTTGACAGGCCCCATACGTAGCGTTGGTTGTACCGGCGTATGGGGAGATTATATGAAATACAGAGAAATGAAATAATGTATCGCCTAAGTGTGGAATTGGGTTTTATGGAAGAACTATGTGTGGCTTGATCCCTCAAGGAGGGTACATAGGCAGCCTAAGGTTATTAGGTGCAGTCGCAGACTAAATGTTAGTCATAATTGATATTTGAATTGTTGCCTTGTTTAAGGCATGAATTGTTTTGTTAGCGTGTTTGGTAGTTGGTTGAGAATTATTGGAAGGCCGAAGGCCGTTTATGTGAATTGCATGAAATTATATTGTGCATGCTGCCAGTTGTGGATATTAAATGCATTTTTATGCAGATTGAAATTTTGGAAAATGTCCAAATTATAGGGGAGACTCTGCCGAAATTTCGGCAGGAAGTCTCGGTCTCTAGTAAGTGGGCCTGGCATCGGGGTGATGTCAGGAATTCCAAAGGGTTCGCCTCGGGTTTTGAGAAATTCGGGGCGGGTCCTTTCAATGTTATCTATCTTTCGCACTTTACTTTACGCATTTGTCTTCAAATTATATTTAAGTTTAAGCACATTTACTTTACGCACTTGTTCTCCGTTTCGTTACATTTCACCTTCCATCTACATCTCTACCCACTCCACATCATTTGGTCACTCACATAAAGCCTTGACCCCGAGGTAGTGAAAGAACCTAGGCCGTGAGGAGGTTTCTTGCTTGGCCGAACAATCGTTTGATTAAAGTCAGATTTTGGACGCAACACATCCATCTACTCACATTCCATTCAAGCCCAAATTCGGGGTTTGGTGGTGGCACGCTCCGCACTCAAAAAAGAAGAAGGACCAAAAGTTCCTTCCGTCGGCCGCCCCGGGCGAAAAGAGGGAAACATAATTTGGCACGCCCGGTGGGACCACTAGGTTTTGTATGGTCGTAAACACTAGGAGGAATCCTAGAAGAGATCAAGAATTTGAAGAATCTAGACTTCGGTCGGAATCAGAGACAAGCATGGCTGGTTCGCTCCCTACGAATGCTCAGCCACAAAATGTTCCGACTGCTCAACAAGAGCAAAATGGCCCCGGCCGAAACGCGACTGTCGGCCACGACCAAGTGTTAGTCGAAGATATTACAGAAGTCGTCGGGGGACCAGTCTTAAGGCCGAATCCGGCCACTTCATTGGAACTCCAACAACTCATTCGTGTCATGGAGACAATGGCACAGACGACGGCCACTCAAAATGCTCAAATAAATGAGAGGTTTGATCGATGGTTAGGCCAACAAAATGGCCAAAATGGGAACCAAGGGGCGTTTAATGGAGCACCCGCGGCCGGGGCACAAGTGGAGGCCCAACCAAATGGTTTTGGAGTAAATCCGCCCCAACCTAATCCACCAGCTGGGGGCAACCCAGCCCCAATGATTAATGTTCCGCTGATGGGCAACAATCCGTATGCGGCGATCAACCAATTCCAAGTGTTCTTGCCATATAATCAATTCCGCCCACAAGCTCACCAAGGGGCTGGAGCTAATTTTGCTGGGCCTCATATCAACCAATTCACCGGAGTCGGTGGATGGAATAATCCTGGCGGGAATGCTAACAACCCGTTGCTAGGGAAGCAAGCAATCGACCGACGTGCGGTCGAACAAATGATTCAAGATATGATGCCCCATGCTAGGAGGATTGGTAGGCCAGTCTACCGGAGGCCATATCCAGAGCATTTTGATCAAGAGGAATTTCCGAGGGGCTTCAAGGTTCCGGATTTTGCACTATTCTCGGGAGATGGGCTCCAATCGACCGTTGAACACATTGGCCGATTCACGGCCCAATGCGCGGAGATTGGGCATCGCGAGGCCTTGAAACTAAGGCTATTTCCGAGTACCCTTATGAGGGCAGCTTTCTCATGGTATGTTAAGCTTCTGCAGAATTTCGTCCTGAATTGGCAAGTTATGGAGCAAGTCTTCCACGAGCAATTCTATCAACCGGAACCGGAAGTCTCAATGGCCGACTTGGCGAAGATAAGCCAAAAGACAACTGAGTGGTCCAAGAATATTTAGGGTGATTTAGAGAAGCAAGCGCTAGGTGCACGGTCAATATGCCGAAGCACGAGTTCGCAAAATTGGCCCAAGAAGGATTGTTGCTTGACCTCCGAAAGAAATTCGAAGGAATTGAGTTTCGCGATATTTATGATCTCTTACTTCGGGTTGACCAATACGAAGCTCTTCAAAAGGAGGAGCAACAAAAAGGGCGGTCGGCACCTCAGCCGACATTTTATAGGGATTCAACCAAACCTTTCGGGTCTAGGACTACGGTGGTCCACACGGTGGACATTGAAGATACAGACTCAGAAGAAAGAGGCGATGAAGTTTATTTAGAGGAAGAAGAGTCGGCCGGGGTAAATTTGGCCGAGATTGTGGCCAAAGGGCCATATGTGTGCAAGGCTTTGTCTAAAGCCTCTAAGGATCAAAGGCTGACCACGGCCCGAATGTCCAAGTTTAGTGGAACCTCCCAAAAGGCGGCCATAACAAAGTCCTACACGTTTGATATTTCTAAAGTCGAACAAATTTTCGACCAACTTTTGAAAGAAAAAATCACAAAATTGTCTAATGATCATGATGTTCCGTCGGCTAATGAACTTAGAAATAAAACTTATTGCAAGTTTCACAATGTGTGGTCTCATACGACTAACAATTGTTTGGTTTTTCAGAATGCCTTGCAGGATCTCATTGATTGGAAGATCTTGAAATTTCCTGAGAAAGCTACAATGGGCATCGACCAAAATCCTTTCCCAAATGCTCAAGTCAACATGGTGAATGTTAATTTCCCAAGGCCAGACCAACGTAGGCCAAGGTTGGACTTGGGTGGCTCGGCAAAAGCTGCAGCAGAAAGAAGGGCAGGGGAGATTCCGGCGGACCCTAAGGCAAAGGGCAAGGCCAAAATGTATCCTGAGGTGACCAAGGTTCTTGAGACAAAAGTTTCGGCCAAGGAAGAACCTCCAAAGGCCATTGTGTTATGTAGTCGATGCCAATGTGAGGTGACTCTCGAAGTGGTTCCACCAAAGCCCAAGGAGTCAACCAAGGAACCCACCAAAGGGCTGATTAAGGAGCAAACCAAAGATCAAGTCCAAGTGGGCAGATCTAGGAGCTTTGAGAGGAATATGGTAACAAGCTCGGCTGAGAATTAAGGCCCACATAGCCCAAGGGGCGGGATGGAAGTAAGGCCGAACAAACGACCATTGCATGAGTACCCAGATAGGTACGAGAGGCCGAGATATCAGCCGAAGAAGAGAAATCAACACGCCTCTCTAAGGTATGAAGACATTTATTCTCCAAACTCAAGCCAAAATCGAAGCATGTGGATTTCGGTGGGAGAAGGCAAAAGCCGAGATGTGGCCTATGTGTCAAGACCTCGCCCCGCGGACGGTAGTGGTGTCCCAACTTTCAAGGTGCCAAATACAAAGGCGGGCCAATGGTATAGAAGCAGAGGCCTAAAACTCCCACCGGTACCCATGAGCAAAACTCAAACGAGAAGAGCTCAAAGGCAATATGCCATTACTTGCAAGGCGGAGTTAGAATGGGCGGACAAGAGGCAAGCTCAAATTGACCGATTAGTCGATCTTCGAGAGAAGCTTTGATTGGAGGAGTTAGAGTTGGCCAAAGCTGATGTTGTCGCTTTCTTGGAGGCAGCCGCGGCCGAAGAGATGAAAATACATCGGGAATGGGTGAATGGCCGAGTCGTGGTAACGGCCCCGGAAGAGCCAATCTCGGAGTTGGAGGCCCATTTGACTGGGGCTTTTGAGGCAAATAACTCTAAAGTATAAGTTAGTGAGCTGATCAAGAAGAGAGGAGATAAACCTCTTAAGGTCCAAAAGGCAAGGGCGGCTCCATCGAAAGTCAAGCCTCCGGTCACCAAGGCCCCCCCGGCCATGACCAAAGTGGCTCAGCCCACCAAGGTTGAGAGTAAAGAAGAAAATGACCAAAACTTGGTCCAAGAAGCTGGGGATGAGCCCTATAAGATAGTAAGCGAGCCTAGGGCGGAAGAAGACCAAGTCATGGTCGACGCTGAAACTAATGTGATAGAAGAAGAGGTCGAGCACACGGCTGAGGAAGAAGCTAAAGAGCCATTGGAAAATCTCGAAGGTTCGGCGGCCGAAAACGAAGAGCTTTATGGGGATGATGATGAGTATGCTGACGACGAATACGTAGAAGATCTATTGGAGGAAGCTATGGAGCATTTAGAGAAAGAGCGCAATGAAGAGATGCCCAAGTTATGGAATGAACTAAAAGTGGGCAAGGTCAAAGTAAAGTTTGGAGACTTTGACGAGGTAAATGCCATGGTTGTTACACTCCCACTATTTTTCGAAGCTCAGCCGGATCAACCTAATTTTATGGACGGAGATGTGTTCGATGAGGTTGAGTCCATGGTCCAAATGGAAGGGGCCAAAGAAATTGAGGTGGCCCGAGAAATTCCGAAGGAAGGGAATGCCCAACCTTGCATCATGGTGCCCAAAAAGGAGGAAAAGTTGCCCGAGAAGGTGTGCTATGAGATGCCCACCAAGAAAATGTGCTCCCACCTTAAGCCCTTGTATGTGGGAGCTCATTTCGATGGAGTTCCAGTGAGGAAAGTCCTTGTAGATACGGGGGCTACGGTCAATATCCTACCAGCCGCAATCATGAGGAAGTTAAAGAAAGGCTCAAATGAGTTAATTCCGACCGAGACAACGGTTAGTGGGTTCGTGGGAGACACCACGACTTCGAAGGGGATTATCCCACTCCAAGTTAGAGTGGGGCAAAAAGTTAGGATGACTACCTTCTTTGTGGTGGAGACAACGGCCCATTTCAATGCTTTGTTGGGCCGAGATTGGATCCATGGAAACATGTGTGTGCCCTCTTCACTTCATCAATTTTTACAATTTTGGCACGATGATGGAAGTGTAGAGACTGTTCAGGCCGATGCATGGCCCTTCATGGCCTCCGCAAATGCGGTAGAGGCAAAGTTTTATGAGGATGACATTAGGCTCTTTATTTTACGGGGTCAGATAGGAACAGCCGACCTACGGGAGTCTCAGCCCAAAAGTTGATAGACTTGGGGGCACATGATGCCCAAGCAGATGGGGAGCGCCCTACTATAGTTGATTTTTTCTCCCTCAATGAGTAATACAAACATAGAGGAAGAGAAGAGGGCCACAGTGGAAGACACTTTGAGACGGCTATACTGTTTTTGGGCCGAAAGAGCGGCCGAGAATGGGTCAACCGCCAACTTGGTGGAATTTCTTCATGAAGGTCCGGAGGATGATGCACTTGTGCTCAAAGAAGTAGAGTTGACGCCAAGCGAGGTGGATGATTCAACAGCGGAAGTCCAACACTCTTTGTTAGAAATCAACTTAGGGACGAAAGACAACCATTGACCGATCTACATCAGTGGTCTAATGGAGCTAGAACTTCGGGCCAAGATGGAAGAGCTTTTGAGAGAGTTCAAGGATTGCTTCGCTTGGGATTACACCGAGATGCCCGGATTGAGTCGTGACTTGGTCGAGCATCGCCTACCAACGGTGGAAGATTTCAAGCCCTTTAAGTAGCCGCCCCGCCGAATGTTGGCGGAAGTAAAGTTACAGGTTAAGGAAGAAATTGTAAGGCTTGTGAAAGCCAAATTTATTAGGCCAGCTAGATATGTAGAATGGCTTTCAAATATTCTACCTGTAAAGAAAAAAAAGGGACCAATAAGAATATGTGTTGATTTTCGCAATCTTAATCTTGCAACTCCTAAAGATGAATATACCATGCCCATGGCTGACCTCTTGGTCTATGGGGCGGCCAAGCATGAAATTTTATCATTCATGGATGGGCACTTCGGCTATAACCAAATTTTTATAGCTAAGGAGGATGTCCACAAGACACCCTTCAGGTGCCCTGGATCCATTGGAACTTTTGAGTATGTGGTGATGCCCTTCGGCCTGAAAAATGCCGGGGCCACATATCAATGAGCAATGAACTGCAATGACATATAAACTCAAATTTTTCAGCTGATATTGCAGTGAAGATGGAGTTAAGACCTTTTTGATTGTAGGCACTCATATCATTTTCTTCATCAGTCCACTCCGTGTTTGACTTAATTACAACCTTTGTTGTCGACTGGCCTTCACCTTCAACCTCTTTTTCATGCCCTTTAATTTCCTTTGTTGGAGGTTCCCAACCGTTCTCAATGGTTGTCCACACCTTCATACCTTGAGCCCACAGAAAAGATTTCATCTTGGCTTTCCAAGCCCCATAGTTAGTATTCTCATCAAGAAACGAAGGATGAGTCACAGACCCACATGCACGATCCATTCTAGCACAGCCCAACAATCTCACTAAGCACGTCTAGTGACCCGCTCTGATACCAATTGAAATTCCCTAGAATGGCCAACTGATCTGTTTCTTAATACTCAAACACCACAGCAGGATTGAAATACTGTAACAATCCTGTAAGCAAAAATTCCGGAATACGCAGCAGAATAAATTCAAATAAAAACGCAAACAATTGCACAAGGGACACACAATATGTTGACGCAGTAAAAAACCTCAAGATGAGGAAAACAACTGCTGGCACTATGCTGGAGAACAAATCACTATGAGAAAGAATACAAAAAGGTCTTACAAGTCTCAACTCACAAGACTAACGCTTACAAGGCAGACTTGCCTACTTGCCTTTGCTACTCAACCCAACTAGCGATCTTGTCTTCCTTCGTCAACAAGAGATGGCACAACTCTGGTCTCGGCTGCTCACACCTCAAGGCACGATTGCTGATCACCAACATGCATAATGCTCATGAACTCACACATATATGAAAAGATAATGATTTAATCACTCATGGAGGCTAACAAGGGATAGCCACATGAGTTTTCAATATAAACTCTCAAAAAACCTCTCTGCAAATATTTTGTCGATCTTTTTCTTTTCAACTTTGCAGACACACAAAGCAAAAACGGCTAAGTTCCTTTCTTGTATTACACGCTTAATACTAGGTCAGAGACCAAAAAAGGCTTTTAGCAAAAATGGGCTTTTTAACAAATAAATTATTTCTTTAAAATAAATAAAGCCACTTAATTAAAAACTCATCCATAAAGACAAAAGAGCCCTTTTGCTCAAATAAGCACCAAACTAAAGAATATAAAAACCATCGTTAAAAGCTCATTGATGTCTGGCGCTGGATTATGTAAGGCTGAAATCATATATTAGTCTTATACATCTGACAACCACTTTTGATGATCTTGCAA
Organism: Prunus persica; assembly: GCF_000346465.2. NCBI lineage: Eukaryota > Viridiplantae > Streptophyta > Magnoliopsida > Rosales > Rosaceae > Prunus > Prunus persica. Next base: position 21,725,231 of record NC_034012.1, read on the forward strand.
ATATGCAAATATGAATGCATGGATTCAAAACATACCTTGGCATTGTCTCTGAGCCACACTGATCCAGGATAACAAGACGTTATTTGAAAACTGTAGGTTACACTCAAAGACCTACTCTATGTTTTTGTAACAAGAAATTGCCAATATACCAAAAATTGGTCCTAACAATCTCCCCCTAAACCAATTACAAGTGCGTGAAAATAATTCCTCAAACATGACCACTTGCAATAGAGAAGGTAACCTAAATTCTGCACCACTAAACCAAAAATAACCAGCGAAAAGCATGTATGGTTGAAAATACAATATGTAAAAAATAAAACTCAGAATGTTTACTCCCCATTTTTTGGATAGGTAATGGCAAACTCCGCCTCAAAGAAATAACCACTTGCATATCAAACAACCACTCCCAGGAAGAACTATGTAGGCAAAAGTTCCAAATTATGAAATCTCCCATGAATGTATGAAAAGACACATGTAATGATGAATGAGCAAGAAGGCACACAAGATGAATTTTGCAAACCAGTGTCACAAACGAGATTTCTAAGCAAAGCTTGTAAGGAGATATCAAGTCAAAATTGAAGAGTAACAAGGAGAACCCACAGCATCAAGTGTTGTTAAATATCTCTGCATGTTAGGCAACACCATATAATCAAGGCTGGCAAAAGTGCACAGGGGTCCTTGGTGTGAAAAGTGAACCAATAGAGAGATAGGAATGACAATGCATACAAATTTTATTCAACAGATTCACAATTGTGCTGTATATTTTTTTTTATAGAGCACAGTCCACAACTTTATTAAGCTTTCTAGTGACTTGTAACAAGTCTTAGGCCAGATGCTCCCAAGCCAGAGGACTTTAGGGCACTAAGTATATCAAGGATACTCCATGGGCTTGGCAACTCGAGTCAAAAGGCTTCAAAGTTGTGACACTATTTTTTTATTTTTTTTATTTTAAATATGGACCAAGCCATCCCGTATTCGACGCGACCCTCGACACTGGTTAGGTAAGAGGTCCGGCTACTTTGGGATAACCTGAGTCAAGCTCCAAAGATATCTATCATTGTTGTTTAAATTGAAATCTTGCAACATAGGCATTCATATAGCTCATATTGGTGTGCGTGTGCAATAACCAAGGAAAGGCTCTGAGAATTTTGGCTAAGCAAGGATTAATGCTAGAGACTAACATAGAAAAATGTCTATCAACTAAGAGCATGTGTCTCACAATTAGTCCCTCGTTCTGACTAGAAAACCCAATCTCAGATCAAAGAAACACAAGCTTATGACAATGGGATTGAAAATGCGGTGCAATGATGTACTACAAAGCTACAAAAAGAAAACTAATAATAATAATAATAATAATAATAATAATAATAAAAACTAATAAACCTATTCGACATGGGCATACAACAATGAAATGTGAATGCAGAAAATAAAAAAATAAAAAAATAAAATTTGAGGGAGTTCATTCAATGGAACAAATACCAAGAGACTTCCTAAGAGCTTCAAAACGAACAGTGTCTAATGGTTTTATAAACAAATCAGCCAATTGTTTTTCTGTGCAAACAAACTCAAGACTTACCACCTTTTCTTCAACCAATTCACGAATAAAATGATGCCTAATATCTATGTGTTTTGTTCGTGAGTGTTGAACCGGATTTTTGGAAATATTTATTGCACTTAGATTATCACAAAAAAGAGTTGAAGTACCTTGCTGAATGCCGTAGTCACTCATCATTTGCTTCATCCATAGTAATTGTGTGCAAAAACTTCTGGCAGCGATGTATTCCGCTTCGGCTGTAGACAAGGAAACACAAGCTTGCTTTTTGCTATGCCAAGACACAAGATTATTACCTACATAAAAGCATCCCCCCAGATGTGCTCTTCCTATCATCAACGTTTCCAGCCCAATCCGCATCGATGTAACCTGCAATTTCAGAATTTGAGTCAAATGAATAATATATACCTAAAGTTGGAGTACCACTTACATATCTGATGATCCTCTTGACTGCATTCAAGTGCGACTCATTTGGATTTTCCTGAAAGCGAGCGCACACACCAACACTGAATGAGATGTCAGGTCGACTGGCTGTTAAATATAAGAGGCTTCCAATCATGCTTCTGTAAAGTGTTTGTTCTACACATTTTCCAGATGGGTCAGCATCAATTTTGTTGTGTGTAGCCATGGGATTCCTTATTGGTTTGGCAGAACTCATTCCAAACTTCTTTACCAAGTCTTTTGCATACTTGGTTTGAGAAATGAAGATACTATGATCTTGTTGCTTGACTTGCAGGCCTAGGAAATAGCTCAGCTCCCCACACATACTCATCTCAAATTCGCTGCTCATAACTTCAATAAATTCTTTTACAAGAAATTCAGATGTAGACCCGAAAACAATATCGTTGACATACACCTGGGCAACAATCAAGTCCTTGTTGGTCTTTTTGACAAACAGAGTTTTGTCAACAGCTCCTCTGACATATCCTTTATTCAGCAAATGGGATGACAACCGATCATACCAAGCCCTAGGGGCTTGCTTCAGCCCATAGAGAGCTTTTCTAAGACGATATACATGATCAGGATTGTAAGGATCTTTGAATCCTACAGGTTGTTCTACATATACCTCCTCTTGTAAAACCCCATTTAGGAATGCACTTTTCACATCCATCTGGTGTAGTTTGAACCTCAGATGACAAGCTATCCACGGGAGCGAAAGTTTCATCAAAATCTAACCCTTCAACCTGGGTATATCCCTGTGCAACCAACCTTGCTTTATTTCTTGTAATAACACCATTTTCATCAATTTTGTTCCTGAAAACCCATTTTGTACCTATCACATTCGAGTCCTTGGGGCGTGGAACTAAGTACCACACATCATCTCTAGTGAATTGGTCCAACTCCTCTTGGATAGCCGTGATCCAATCACAGTCAAGAAGTGCTTCTTTTGAATTTTTTGGTTCCAATTTGGAAACATAGCACAGATGAGTTACCTCTGCAAGGACTTGGCTTCTTGTCTTTCTTTGATCATTTAAATCCCCAATAATATCAGATGGTGTGTGGTCTTTTTGGACTTGCCGAGCACAAGGTCTAAGAGGAGGTGAAAACATATCTTCTTCTGCATGCACTTCATCATTAATGTTAGCCACCTTGTCCTTTTCTTCTTGCCTAGGAGCTGCTGGAATAATATCATCATCATCATCTGCACAAGAACCAACTGACATATCAGTATCACTGACAACAACATTAATTGATTCCATTACTGTGCATGTCCTCTTGTTAAACACCTTATAAGCCCTGCTAGTGAGAGTAGCATCACTTCTTGTATCAAACTTTGCTAGGTTTTCTCTATCTCTATAAATATAGCAGACGCTCCCAAAAACCCTCATGTGCTTTATGTTAGGTTTTCTCACTTTGAGTACTTCTGTGGTGCCTCAGCTGCATCGGTACAGCCGATCACGTGACTTTTTTTAAAAAACAAGGGAAACCTGCTGACCTGGTCAACAGGTAAATGATTTCACGCGCTGCTCCTAAGGTCAACAGGTAAACGATTTCACATGCACACTCAGTCGACGTCCTTCTTCCTCAAAGTGGTCTGGTTCAACTTCAAACTGATAATCTTCATGGTCTTCAAAGTCATCTTCTTCAACTCCTCTTCTATAGAAAGTTTCTTCCTCGTCTCTGCAACCTCTCTCTCTTCTTTGTCATCATTGTAAAAAACCCCCTATTCTAGGGTTTGGATTTTGGGGAAATTTTTTGGGTTAGCATTTTGGGTTGATAATAGGAATTGGAATTCAGTTTTTCCAGTCGCTGGTGGGTTGTTGGCACTCCTCTCGTCTGCAATCGAGCCCTTGTGAAAGCATTTGGTATTAGTTCCTTGTGAAGGTAAGTTAACACTATGTTTTATGTTATTGTTAATTGAAATTCTGTGGTGATGAATTGGGGCAAGAGGGGAAGTAGATTTCTCACATTCATGAGATGAAGTGGGTTTCTCAGTCTGAAAGTGTCGTGAGGTGAAGTGGGTATCTCACATTCATGGTTGTTATGTTCATGCATTTGCATATCTCTATATGCAATTACTAATCGTTTGTATGCAAATCCAAGTCACTGAATGCAATTACAGTATATAGTTTTGTTTTGAAATTATGCAAGTGAGGTGATTTCGTGGTAGGTAGGTAGGTTTGACTGTGTTTTTGAATTTTTTTTATGGGGAGTAAAGTGTTCCGAAAGTGTAATGTTAGGATTGGTTAAGATTTGGATTGGGATTTGAAATGAGTAAGAATCCCGGCCCAATATAGAAATGCATTGGTGGGTTGTGTGCATTATCTGTGCAATGTTATAATCGAGAGCTGATGCACTTGCAAGTAGTGTCGTGCAATTGCATATCAGTATATGCAATTACTAAGCGACTGTGTGCAAATCCAGGTCCCCGTATTTTTTTAATTAAGCAATGTGATGTTGTGGTGTTTACGGGGTTTAGGGTGTATTAGGCTTTGGATTAGTATTCAAATTCTCGGCGCTAGAGAGAATTGCATGATAGTGTTTTGTACTTGATTTGTGCAAGTTATGGAAGCTCAAAAAAGGGGATCAGCGAAAGGAAAGCGCAAGGCCGAGAGTACTGTGCAACAAACAAGAGTTGGCCGAGATGCATTTTTTAATTTCATGTAAGTTACACGTACATCTAAAAATTGGAAATGTGGTTGCTTAATATTATAATGGTTTTTTTTATTAAAAATAAATGATTTACAGGAAAAAAGAACGACATGAAATGGGGAAAGTGGCCAATGCAAAGTTGGACAATAAGGTGAGAGATGGCAATGATTTGGGTCAGTTTATTAATTATTTTATTAAGAAGGGTATATTAATGAGAATTTTTTATTTCAGGTACAAGAAGAGATTGCTAATAAGTGGAGGAAATTGAACCCTACAGAGAAGGCAACATATGGTTCTCCCTTGGAAGGTTCAAGCGGGCAAGTAAATGACTCAGTGAATGAGATGGGTTTTATAACTAGATGCAGCCCGGACCGATTCCATCGTACGGTGGAAAAATTGTCAAATGAGAAGCGGTTAGCAATTAATGCTATTGGGTTCGGTAATGTGTCATCTTTGTCCTGCACTCGTTTACACCGCCAATTATGCCATTTTTTGATTCAAAGGTTCAATCCTGATACATCTTCTATAGAACTGCACGGCAATGTGACTGGAATAAGTGTCGTTGAGTTTGGGCGTGTTATGGGTCTTAAGAACACCGGCGAGGATGTTCAATTCGACAGGCCGGTAGAAGATGAAAAGGTGAAACAGTTAGTGAAGAGTTTCAGTGGAAATGGCAAGAGAGTATTAGTAAAGGGTTTAGTTGAACAATTGGAAAAGTGCGAAAATGTGAATGAGGACTTTAAGTTCTATTTATGATGTTTGCACTTGGCACTGTACTTTGCCCCACATCTTCATCATCAGTGACCGGAAAATATTTAACTTTCTTGACGATCCCAGGGAAGATAGAGACCAAGAACTGGGCCGACCATGGATTCAACTTCTTATGTGAAGGTGTTAGGTCGTTCAAAGCGAAGAAAGTTGCATATGTAAATGGGTCATTGCTTTTTCTGCAACTATTCTATTTCGATTCAATTGTCCATGGTGGAGTATATGTTGATAAGTCTTTGGATCCCAATGTGTCCTGGGACAATAACTCAGTCTGGAAAATGATTAAATGGGTTATCAAGCAAGGTGGGTTTGATAGTCCCACTGTTCGGGTTGTTTCACAGCACCGTCAAACGAATGAAGTGTCCGGAGTAAACCTTGAAAGAATTGTTCAAGAAGTTTCTATCAGTTTGGCTCCAGTAATACAGGCCGAGGTGAAGCGATCAATTGAAGGACTTGCTTTGGGGCAGACAATACAGGCAGAGGTCCAGCGCTCAGTGTTGGAACTCACTGACAAGGTAATGAGTCAAGTGAGGTCCTTTATGAAAGACGCAAGACATGAAGATGTAAATCTAACTAAGGAGGACAGGCCACCAAAAATACGAGATGAAGGTGGTGAGAATGTTGTGAAGAAGAAGGGTGAAGAATCTAGCAAATTAAAGGAGAAAGGTGCAGTTGATGTAAACAATCCTTGGACGCCATTACCGGATGGACAGACTTTCAGTGAACCTGAGGTATGATGAGCGATTAGGAGTTTCAAGATCGAGTTTGTTGTTATCTTTTACATTTATTAAGTACGCATTTATTTACATAGTTGTAAAATACTTAAATTATTTTTTTTCCTAAATGTAATATTTGGATTCCCTTTTCCGCAATTGAAAATTGGCGTGGAAAAGAGGAAGTTCACAAAATTGGCCCGTGGTGACCAAAGTCGAATTCAAACACGTCGAACGGCTGAAAGGCGTCCAGGGCTTCATTGTAGAGAGCCATGGGTTGACTCGTCAAATGCAAAAGGAAAGGCTATGCAAAAGACGGCATCTAAGATTAAAATTGGGCCCTTCAAATTAAAACCCGAGGACTTACAAGACTCCGATTTTGAGTTATTTAGTTATATTTTTAGGTCTAACAACTTTTCAAGGTAACTACTTACATACAAATGTTGAATTATGAAATTGACCAAATTCCTTATATGTTGTCGCGTACGTGAATTTAATTATAACAATTGCTTTCTTCTTTCGTTTTAGTGAGGAAGTTATAATTGAAATAGAAAACGAACATCATGTCACGAGAGATGAGTTCATGTGCTTGAGGCCCGAAATGTGGATTAATGATAGAGTACTGAACGCGCAAGTCTATTATCTACAAGAAAAGGGGTCAGGGAATTGGTACTTCCACACATATATGTTGGTAAGCATTCATATTTTTCAAACTATTATAGTTTGTGATTTAGTAAATGAATTTACGCTTACACTATATGTGAATGTAGGAGCAAGTTAATAATACAAGTGATGGTAAACTTTTTGAATTGGGTGTCAAACTTAGAAGGGAAATCTCAAAACGGTTCACCGTAGGCCTTAAGAAGTGCGAGAAGGTATCAATTTAAGTTCTTTTTTACAATATCTTTAGTGCACTTTTGTATACGCATGTTTTTCTAAGCAAGTCATTGTGCTCCTAGATTTTCATTCCCGTTTTGGATCGAATCGGGAGTCATTGGTATTTGCTAGTGGTGCTTATGGGTGATAAAAAGGTTGAACTATGGGATAGCCTCCTCGGTGTTAAATACAACGCATCTCGTTATCAATTAGCGGAACGAATTGTAAGTTTAATTTACCTAATTTTGGTTTGTATTTTTATTCTCCTAACATCCCGACTAAGAATTGATTTGAATTGATTGTGTTGTAGATGAAAGTTTTGGACTACATTTACAATGATGAGATTGTCAAATATTTTGAAAAAGGATGGCAGTTTGCAAAATTCAACATTGTGCGAACTGACAAGGCCCGCAGACAACTAAATGGATGCGATTGTGGTATCTTCGTTATGAATTGGCTAGAAGACATTGAATGCACATCACACGGTTCAAATAAAGTGAGTCGGCATATATATTGTTTCATACTTTTGTCTTCCATGTCCGACATTTTTGTTAATCATTTCTTTGACGGGTTGTTTTTTATTTGCAGTTTCAACATGCAAGTGAGCGGGTTCGCGTTGCACTATCGTTGCTAAAGAACCCAAAAAACACGCGTCTAAAGGAAGTAAGGGAGTTTGCTCGAACAGTTGTCGACGAAGAACTTGACAAGTTGGCCGAACATGGTCCATCCATCCCTCATCATCCCATCGCAAGGAAGCCAATGACACGCTCCCAGGCAAAGTGAAAAGTTTGACAGTAGGTCATAAGGGATTACAGTTTAGAAATTAGGTGTAATTGCATGTATATATCCCTATTTGCGCACAGTCGGGGTTCTTTTGTAATTTAGCAAGTGCAATTGCATGCACAACTGTTGCACACCATGTAATTGAATTCCATTGTTTGCTTACAAATACTTTTTTGGTTTTCTTCACAACATTGAAACATTTCACGACCGGAAAGCCCCAAACACTGAAATGTAATTACATTTAGTGTAACTGCATGCACGTAGGGTTGATGGTTAAGGTAGTGCAATTGCATGTACTTATCCCTTTTTGCATACAGGGACTTTGTTTTTGCATTATATCATGTACAATTGCATTACATGACGGCCAATTGCATATTATCTACTTCGTGTAATACATTGCACACATGAGTTTTTTTGTTGCCGCAATGGGAACATTATAGCATATCTGGGGCCCAGACTTCATTTACGAAACAGGAGTTCCTAGTTCATTGATAATAAAGGTCTCCTAACCATATTTAGGGGTTTTTTTTGTTACAAAACCAAACCCTCAAACTATTCTACCATACTAATTATAACATTTAACATCCGATATTACGGTTGAAATTATAACATCTGAAATTACATCCGAAATTATGACAAACAACACAATGCAAATCATAAAATACCGATGCTTCACGGAGCTCGCTTCTCCAAAATAGCAATTGCTTTGTATACCTCAATTTTGTCCCACTTAGTTGAACCAGCATCAACAAGCTGAGCGTATTTCCTAAACATCTCAAAGCCGATCTCAATCCCGCCATTGTAAATTTTGTACTTGGTTATTGAATCTCCTTCATGAAAGATTTTGTTACTAGCTTCGGTGGGAGGCTTTGTGACATCATGGGCTCGTTTCACTTGCTGGCGGACATAATTCGAAGAATCAACACCATCATCATCACCCACCCTCTTCTTCTTAGGCGTGGAGGAGCCTCTTGAGCTACCAACCATTGAATGTGACATTGTTTGGGTTTTCTTTTTTCTCTCTCAGGTTGTGTATGGGTAATGTTATTAGTAAAAGAGGTGGAAGTCTTTGAGTTGAAATGTATAGGAAGTAACTGCTTAAATAATCCTTCGTCTGTAGTTGGTACCTGGTATTTGGTACTTGGTAGTTTGGATTGGGGTTCCTTTTTCGTGGGAACGTCAAATTTTTCTAAACGAACGCACCTACTTGCGTTCGGTTGAACACATACCCCGTTTGTTTGAAAAAGTAAGTTGGTTGGGCCCATCTTTCCGAGGAACGGTAAACTTTACTGAACGAACGCAACTCTTGCGTTCACTTGAACAAATACCAGGTTTATTAGAAATAGTCATTTGGTTGGACCCATTTTTCTGACGAACATGCCACTTTCCTCAATGATCGAAACCCTTTGCGTTAGTGTGAACAAAAATCACGTTTGTTTGAAAAAGTTAGTTTGTTGGGTTATTTTTCGGGGGAACGTGACATTTTTCTGAACAAACACAACCCCTTCTGGTTGGTTGAAGACACACCCATTTGTTTGACAAAGTCGGTTGGTGGGGCCCTTGTGTGTGGGGAACAGGTTACTTTACTGAACCAACGTAATCCCTGTGTTTACTTGAACAAACACCCTGTTTGTTTGAAAAACTAAGTTGGTTGGGTATTTATTTTGGTGAACAGGACACTTTCCTCAACGAACGCACCGGTTGTGTTCGTATGAAAAAGTACCCCGTTTGTTTGAAAAAGTACGGTCGTTAAGAACCTTTTTTCGACGAACGAATAACATTTCTCAAGAAACGCATGTATTGCGTTCGTGTGAACAAATATCCCGTTTGTTTGAAAAAGTAAGTTGGTTGGGCCCATTTTTAGGGAAACGGGTTACTTTAGTAAACGAGCGCAACGCTTACGTTCGCTACAACAAGCACTCCGTTTGTTTGAAAAAGAAAGTTGGTTGGATTTATTTTTTCGGCGAACATAAAACTTTCCTCCACGAATGCACCTGCTGCGTTCGTGTGAAAAAGTATTCCGTTTGCTTGAAAAAGTAAGGTTGTTGGGGCATGTTTTCGGCGAACGGGTTACTTTTCTCCAGGAACGCACATATTGCGTTCGTCTGAACAAATACCCTGTTGGTTTAAAAAAGTAACTATGTTGGCCTTCTTTTTCGGCAGAACGTCGAGTATTTCTGAACGAAAGCAAACTCTTGCGTTCGTTTGAACAAACTCCCCGTTTGTTTGAAAAAGTAAGTTGGTTGAGCCTATTTTTAAGGGAACGTGTAACTTTACTGAACGAACGCAACCCTTGCGTTCGTTAGAACAAACACCCCGTTTGTTCGAAAAAGTAAGTTGGTTAGATATATTTTTTCAGTGAACATAAAACTTTCCTCAACAAACGCACCTGTTGCGTTCATGTGAAAAAGTATTCAATTTCCTTGAAAAAGTAAGGTGGTTGGGGCATGTTTTCAGCGAACGGGTAACTTTTCTCCAGGAACGCACGTATTGCGTTCGTCTGAACAAATACCCTGTTGGTTTAAAAAGTAACTATGTTGGCCTTTTTTTTCGGCGGAACGTCGAGTATTTTTGAACGAAAGCAAACCCTTGCGTTCGTTTGAACAAACTCTCCGTTTGTTTGAAAAAGTAAGTTGGTTGGGCCCATTTTTAGGGGAACGGGTAACTTTACTGAACAAACACAACTCTTGCGTTCGTTAGAACAAACACCCGGTTTGTTTGAAAAAGTAAGTTGGTTGGATATATTTTTTCAGCGAACATAAAACTTTCCTCATCGACTGCACCTGTTGCGTTGGTGTGAAAAAATACCCCATTTGTTTGAAAAAGTAAGGTGGTTGGGGCATTTTTTGGGCGAACGGGTAACTTTTCTCAAATAACGCACGTATTGCGTTCGTGTGAATAAATACCATGTTGGTTTAAACAAGTAAGATTGTTGGCCCTCTTTTTCAGTGAAACGTCGAGTATTTCTGAATAAAAGCTAACCCTTACGTTCGATTGAACAACTACCCGTTTGTTTGCAAAAGTAAGTTCGTTGGGCCTATTTTTCGAGGAACGGGTAACTTTACTGAACGAACGCAACCCTTGCGTTCGCTAGAATAAACACCGCGTTTCTTTGAAAAAGTAAGGTGGTTGGGGATAGTTTTTAAGCGCACGGATAACGTTTCTCGACGAACGCAATCCTTTCGTTTGTGTGAACAAAACCCTCGTTTGTTTGAAAACGTTAGTTGGCTGGGTTAATTTTTTGGGATAACCCTTGCGTTAACATTTGAAACCTTCCATTCTATTATAAAAGGGCATTTGAGTGACTGCCTCTTTGACTCTATCCATTACAAATGCATGGCTTCCTCTTCAAACCAACCTCACGTTGTCAACAACCCAAAACAGCAAGGTTGGGATCCAAATGATCGCAAAGTTCATGTTACGACTAACTTCTGTAACCATGTTCCGCATGATTTGCGTCCATGTGGACTTTGCAAGGATCTTTTTTCTGTAAATTCGGATAATGTTCAAGTTTACCGGTCTCCGACTCCCTAGCCTCCAAAGCCACCATCTCCTCTTGTTTGCAAGTGCACCCCTCAAAAGACAGAATGGTGCAGGGATTGCTACACTGACAAGTTCATTACGCATTGGGAGGAAGTTGAAAAATGGGAGTCCACGGATGACTCGGATGATGAAAACTACAAGTTCAAGGATTAGAGTGTAATGTTTTAGTTTAAATTTTTCATGTTTGCAATTTGGAAGTGTGATCCAAAAATAACATGTTATGTTAACGTTTTCAGTATTGTGCTATGTAGATTACTGTTTGGGCTGTTCAAATTTATGTTTGTACATTCGAAGTGAAAATTATAACCACCCGTTTTACGAATTTTTGAATTGCGCACAGGTACCTCTGAACTGCATCTGATTACTGCAATTGCATATTATTTTATGCAGGTTCACTTGCAGAGGCTTGTTTACTGCCTTTGTTCGCATCAGTAAACGAATCCCGTGTAGTGATTTTCACTTTACTGGGTACATCACCCATAAACCCTTTCTTCACAACATAAATTTTTTTTCCCCATGATTTTGGTGAAGATAGATAAGTTAGAGTGTGTACATATGCTCTAAATTTGGTTGGACATGAGAGGTTGTTTTATAGAAACATTTAGGGGTAAAATTGTCCATTCGGAATAAACTCCTTCAAAATTTATTTATCTCAACATTTGAAAATTACAACAAATACTCCCCTCAAATAACCTTCTTTTTTGTTGCAAAAAACATTTCCATGAGTGTTTTTTAAAAAAAAAAATCAAAAACATATTTTTCCTAATTAATGGACATTCGAAATTGTAACTATTTGTAAAAGTATCGCTACTTTTACAAATTATATATAACAATTACATACTACTTGAAACAGTTAAAATTATTAAAACCCAAGCTTACGAACAGTGTATAACCTGAATCCAATATTATTTTAAACATAAACTATACTTTGAACCCTAAAGCCCAAACCCAATTCAATGTTAACCATAAAGCCCAACCCTAAATTGTAACCGTAAATCCTAAACCTTAAAGCCTAAACCCTTGAATTTTAACCCTACAACCCAAACCCAATTCAATTTTAACCGTAAAGTCCAACCCATTTCAATTTTAACTTTTAAGTATAAACCACAAACCCTAAACCCTAAACACTTGAATTTGAATCATATAGCCCAAAACCAATTCATACGATTCGTAAAGCCCAAACCCTTCAATTTTAACCGTAAATCGTAAACCATAAACCGTAAACTCTTGAATTTGAACCACAAAGCCCAAACCCAATATCATTTTAACCTTAAAGCCCAACCAAATTAAATTTTAACCATAAAGCCGAACCCAATATAATTTTAACCCTAAAGCCCAAACCCAATTCAGTTGTAACCCTAAAGCCCAAACGCAATTCAATTTTAACCATAAAGCCCAACCCAATATCATGTTAACCCTAAAGCCCAACCCAATATCATGTTAACCCTAAAGCCCAACCCAATTCAATTTTAACCATAAAGCCCAACCCAATATCATTTTAACCCTAAAGCCCAACCCAATTTAACGTTAACCGTAAAGCCCAAACCCAATTCAATTTTACCCGTAAAGCCCAATCCAATTCAAACTGAAAACTCAAACCGACTTCATTTGTACTCCTAAAGCCCAACCCTAATTCCTCTTTTCAATCTATAGCCCAAGCACAAACCCAACACCCCAATTTCAGAAAATTCCGTCTCCTTCTAGCCCACAAACCAATTTCACAAACAGAAACATTTAAAAATCTGAAATTGGAACAGCATCCCTTTCTCACTCTTGCGTGCTGTTTGGGGTTCCTCCTCTCCTTCTTGATATTGAAATAATTTTGGAGCTGATAGCGTTTAGCTTGTTGGGTAGTTTTGTTTTGGCAAAATATTTTTCGGTACAAGGAAGTCTCTCAAGCTGGATTTGTGCAGTCAATTCCTCGAAACAACACACTCTCGCCCCGCCCCCCCTCCCCCCCGTTTATAGCTTTCTGAATTTGAAGTTTTCATTCTTGTCTCTGTTTACCAGGTAAAGAATAGTTTGGTTTTTCTGTTGTCGGATTCTTTTTGTACTTTCGTATTTACCTTGAAATCCCATTGTGGGTCTGCTTATATGGGATTGAATCCAACCGATTGAACTCATTCCTAGAGTGGGTTCGGTCTGCTTTTAGTTTTTTCATTTACTCAGAGGATTTAACATGAAATTGGCAGCATTTACATATTTTGGTAGTTTTGTTTTGGTAAAATATCTTATGGGTAGTTTTTTATTCGATTTGGGTTTGCCTTTATTTTTTCAGATAAGCGTACAGTCTGCGAAAGTTCAAATTTGCTATTACTTGAATTGTTAGCTGTTCATATTGGTTTGAAGAGTAAGGTGGCACTGAGAAGCTGTTGATTGAAGGTTGGGGCTTTAGTCCAATCCGGTAAGTCTCATCTTTGAAATGTGATGATGTTTTCGGATGAAGCAAATTTTCACGTATCATGTGCTTTGATATGATTTCTCTTACTGATTTTTGCCCTCTTATGCTACTGCTACTGGATACATCTTTTATATAATATCATTTATTCTTGAGGATATTTATAGGTTAGGTTTAAAGAATTCTGTTTTTGTGGGTTGTGTGTGTGCACGCGCTTGCTTATTCTGAAATCATTTGGGTCTTCCTTGCGTTCTGAAATTTTGGTAAATGTTTTCCCTCAAGGTTTTAGGAATGTAGAATATTTGGTATTCGGTATTTAGTCTGCTACAATTCATATTGAATGCATTATTGGTATGAGCCTACCATGTGTATGTTTTGCCGTTATCTATTAGTTATGAAACTTTCTCATCCAAATGACTCTTTAGTTATCAAAATCTTTGGGTAGGAAGACCAATACTGGATGCTGTCCTACTAAAGGTGTGCTTTGATCCTTTTCTATCTTACTTGTGTTTTGATGTTCTGCAGAATTCTATTTTTTAGTTCCATTGCGTTTTACCTAAAAAGATGATTTTATAGGAGATAGGTGATAATTTAGAGCAAGATCAATAGCTTCGACTGGTTGGCCTTGCTTTCTTAACTACTACTTTATAAATTATGAAGGGAGACTGTCATCAAAAGTACAATGTGGAGACTGCATATGGAAATTCTTTGTGGATTTTCATGTAGTGTATTACTTGTTGATATTGTTTGGTCTGGTATTGATGCTTATGGATTTTGTTGGAGCACTGTGTGTGTGTTTCTGTGTTTTTCTGTTATTTTGTCTGCATCCTTCTAGTGCAATCTACTCCCTGTTTGTTCTATTATTTAATACAACCAATGACGACCTAATGTATACTTTAGTTTCTGATATAAACAAAAGAACTGTATTATTGAAGTGAATCCACCAATTATCCATTCTTACCTGCATAAGAGATTCGTAATTGAAATGAAGCCTTCAGTTAACAATGCACATGTGAGGCAATGCCTACTGGGCTAGGAAGGAATGAATTTTTGTTTGTAAACAACATAGAGAAAGAAATGCAATGAGTACGGAAGCTTGTGAAATGTTTTTGAATGTATGTTCAGATTATGTCATGTTACTGTATTGTTTTATTTTTGGTCAAAAGAGTTACTGTATTGTTTGATGTTGAGGTAGAGATAATCTGTTTCATTGTTTGCTATTTGAAATCAATAATGAAGGATATTCGAATCAACAATGAGGACGAATAACAAGTGCACTGAGGTTGGAGCATCTCATGAAGGTTCCTGGCGCTCGAAGACCACACTTGCAAAGGGTACGAAAGGTAACTCTTCAGCGACTTCCTCAAGCTTGAAAAAACGGACGCCAGCAAAACGAATATCGGGTCCTATGGGTACTCGGGTGTTCGGGGTACGTGTGTTCATACCAAGAGACCGCAATCCTTGTTCACCCTTGCTTCACTTCGATTTGGAGGAACATATCTCCTTCAAGGTATTCTTATTTAAGGTTACATTTGGCATTTCACACAATGGAATAATTTTTAATTAAGTGGGTCACAATCAAATTAAGATTACTAAACCCGTTGTGTTTTATGTAGCTGACTTTAAAAAAAATCAGAGGGTGTGGAAACAACGACACATGTGCTACATGGTATAACAAAGCAATGCACGACACGGTGAAAGCAAAGGTAAAAGAAGCTGGATTTTTGCCCTTTTTGTCAATACTGGGCCATGGAAAGAAAGGGGATAGGCCATTACTTGTGGCCTTAGCTGAGAGATAGTGGGACACTACCCACACATTCCACTTCGATGAAGTTGGAGAGATGACAATGACCCCCACGGACTTCGCAGCAATAACAGGATTGCGTGTTGGTGGGAAGCGATTAACGTACGACTTGGACTTTTACAAAAATAAGAACAATGTGGTGAAATTGATTGGGAAACCAATTACAGACCTACTGGCAGGGGAAAGGAGAGTGTCGTATGAAAGCCTTTGCACTCCGTACTGGAAGAAGAATCCGAAAGATGATAAAGAAGCAGACCAAATTGCAAGGGCATTTATACTGTGCTTGATTGGCTCCTCATTCCTAAATGACAAGAGCTAATACGTGAGTATGCACTACGCCCCCTGTCTAGAAATAGTCTCAGACATTGGTAAATACGACTGGGGCGGTGCGGCTTTGGCTTGCTTATATAGATCACTGGATTCTTGTTCCAGGGGCAGGTCATCAAGCATGGGCGGGTATTTGAGGGCATGGGAGGTTAGTGCAATCGAATTGAATATCCGCAAAGTGCAACATACTTTTTTGCTTAAATTACTAATTTGTAAACTTGTTTTGTGTAGGTATGGGCTTGCGAGTAACTAAAGCCGTTTGCTTTGTCAAGGCCCAATGGGACCGTGAACACGTGGCCCCGAACATTGAGGTGGGTTGGTGCAAAATCAAAGCGGGACTTGCAACATCACTTGGAACATTTTAGAGTGATGATGCGACATCTAACAAATGATCAGGTATAAACCTCGACCCTTGAACCGAAATTTTATTTAGCTTAAAATGTATGATACGCAAAGGTAACCAATTTGTGTTGCACGTTAATTGGAACCCATGGGGGACCAATGAATCCGACATGCCGGAAGAAGTCAAAAATAGCGTGCCGACAACCCGTAAACGAATCCTACTTGAGGGACTAGCTGGTTCAGCCTGGTTTTTGGGAGAGCAAGTTGCAATGCAAAGTTTAGGCACCACAGAACCTCAAGTACCCAATATTCCACCGAGGACAATGCTTTCTGATTATAAGCTGACTGATGAGTCAGAAGTCAGGGAAGCACTGAATGGGTACCCCTCTTCGGAATGGCTGGCAAATTCATCCGACTATGCCCACTACAGATATGAGTACATAAGGTACCGCCACTATGAGGACTTACGTGAAGCGGTACGTTATACACTGAACACGTGTTATGTACTTACACTTGCTGCATGAAATTCATATCATTTTTCAACAATCTAAAATGATACCTAAATTCCACAGGAAGGACAAGATCGAAATCTCGAAGGGGCCAATATAAGGGTAGGAAACATCTCTCCTCAGCCATGGTCAGTGCGAATACCATGCTGGGCAGCTGAAAATGGAAGTAAACTTGTGCGGATACCTCGTGGGCAAGATAGTCTTGATCTACCATTACCTGCTGGTGTGACACATGTAAGTAGCTTCCATTGCATAATATATTCATACATGATGGCTTCATGTGGTGATTGGTGTAATTGCATGTGCTTGAATGTAGGTAACTGCTGAAGCTACAACCGAGATTTTGGAGCTGAATGCTGGGTTGAATGCCGTACTATTTTCAACTTCACTGGAAGCAAGCATAGAGATCAGGCGCCTACGGCAAGAGATTGTGAGTCAGTTGAGCTTCATTTCATACTGATTTCATAAAATTAACAACCATCACGGATGTTATATTGAAATAACAGACCATGGTATTGAACATGAACGATGTTATATTGTAATAGGAGATATTGAAGAACACCTCGGGAACAACCATTGCAAGTTCGGGTATTGGTGAAGACGTCTTAGCTGATGATGCAGAACATGTAAGTTTGTTACCTCCATTGTAAAGTTCGATTTATAAGATGTTCAATTTTGCAATTTTAAATAATATGTTACATTCTGCAATGCAAACCATCATCATAAAATTGAACAAAATTGATTCTTTATATATGTCAATGTTTCCCTGTATGTAGGAGTTTCGCACAAAATTTAAAGATGACATAGGTAGAAAAGGAAAGACCAAAATTGTGATACTAGAAGAGCATGAAGAAGATGAGGAAGAGGAAGAAGAAGAGGAAGATGAAGATGAAGAGGAAGATGAAGAGGAGGATGACGACGATGCTTGGATCGAAGAGAAAGAGGTTGGGGATGAGGACGAGGTTGGGGATGAGGATGAGGAAGCCGATGAGGACGGGGCCGTAACTAAGGGTAATCCGGATGCAGAACAACACTCCACAGACCAAAAACGCAAAGTTGAGAAAATTCTTCGTTCACGTACCCCAAAGAGAAACAAAACCAAGTAAATTATGGATACGATTCAATTTTTCGGATCATTGGTCCGTTTTGTAATATAATATATTCAGTTTATTGCCCCTTACCGTTTCTGATGCTCTATATTTCGATTCATTTCTCACCCTTCAATTGATAGTACAAAAAATAGGTCTACTTATGCCAGTAAAAAAAAAAAAGATCCATTTTTCCTTTTTAGGGGTTTGCGCATAGTCACTCTCGCATTGCATCAACGTCGTGCAATTGCATGTTTACAATGCAAATGCCGACCGGCTGTGTGCAAACTAAAGATAGCTTAAGACATGTTTCAAAATTTTGAACAAAAATACTACCATATTGAAGAAAATCTTTGAGAGAATGAGATAGATGAAATTAATCATTAACTACTTAAATCCCCTAACCCCTCCAAAAAATTTTATGACCCTATGTGTATTATTCAATATTAGGGTTAATCACATTGTGTTTCACAAAATTCGGGATGTTTTGGAAAATCATTTGTGCTACATCACAATGTCCATTACTACGTAATTTGGATAATTGGTCGTTTTTGTAATATAATATGTTCGGCTTATTGCCCCTTACCGTTTCTCATGCTCTGTACTTCGATTTATAGTTCAAAAAATAGGTCTAATTATGCATGTACAAAAAAAAATGATCCATTTTTCCTTATTAGGGGTTTGCACACAGCCACCCTTGCATTGCATCACCGTCATGCAATTGCATGTGTGAAATGCAAATGAAAATCGGCTGTGTGCAAACTAAACATACCTTAAAAACGCAAACCTAATTAATGTATAGCACAAAGACAAAGAAAACCAAGCAAATACTTTATTATGACCATATGTGTATTATTCAATATTATGGTTAATCACATTGTGTTTTATGAAATTCGGGATCTTTTGGAAAATCATTTGTGCTACATGACAATATCCATTACTACGTAATTTGGATAATTGGTCGTTTTTGTAATATAATGTGTTCGGCTTATTGCCCCTTACCGTTTCTCATGCTCTGTACTTCGATTTATAGTTCAAAAAATAGGTCTAATTGTGCATGTACAAAAAAATATGATCCATTTTTCCTTATTAGGGGTTTGCGCACAGCCACCTTTGCATTGCATCACGGTCATGCAATTGCATGTGTGAAATGCAAATGAAAACTGGCTGTGTGCAAACTAAACATACCTTCAAAACGCAGACCTAATTAATGTATAGCACAAAGACAAAGAAAACCAAGCAAATACTTTATTATGACCATATGTGTATTATTCAATATTATGGTTAATCACATTGTGTTTTACGAAATTCGGGATCTTTTGGAAAATCATTTGTGCTACATGACAATGTCCATTACTACGTAATTTCGATAATTGATCGTTTTTGTAATATAATATGTTCGGCTTATTGCCCCTTACCGTTTCTCATGCTCTGTACTTCGATTTATAGTTCAAAAAATAGGTCTAATTGTGCATGTACAAAAAAATATGATCCATTTTTCCTTATTAGGGGTTTGCGCACAGCCACCTTTGCATTGCATCACGGTCATGCAATTGCATGTGTGAAATGCAAATGAAAACTGGCTGTGTGCAAACTAAACATACCTTCAAAACGCAGACCTAATTAATGTATAGCACAAAGACAAAGAAAACCAAGCAAATACTTTATTATGACCATATGTGTATTATTCAATATTATGGTTAATCACATTGTGTTTTACGAAATTCGGGATCTTTTGGAAAATCATTTGTGCTACATGACAATGTCCATTACTACGTAATTTCGATAATTGATCGTTTTTGTAATATAATATGTTCGGCTTATTGCCCCTTACCGTTTCTCATGCTCTGTACTTCGATTTATAGTTCAAAAAATAGGTCTAATTGTGCATGTACAAAAAAATATGATCCATTTTTTCTTATTAGGGGTTTGCGCACAGCCACCCTTGCATTGCATCACCGTCACGCAATTGCATGTCTTAAATGCAAATATAAACCGGCTGTGTGCAAACTAAACATACCTTAAAAATGCAAACCTAATTAATGTATAGCGCAAAGACAAAGAAAACCAGGCAAATACTTTATTATGACCATATGTGTATTATTCAATATTAGGGTTAATCACATTGTGTTTTACGAAATTCGGGATGTTTTGGAAAATCATTTGTGCTACATCACAATGTCCATTACTACGTAATTTGGATAATTGGTCGTTTTTGTAATATAATATGTTCAGCTTATTGCCCCTTACCGTTTCTCATGCTCTGTACTTCAATTTATAGTTCAAGAAATAGGTCTAACATATGTACAAAAAAATATGATCCATTTTTCCTTATTAGGGGTTTGCGCACAGCCACCCTTGCATTGCATCACGGTCATGCAATTGCATGTGTGAAATGCAAATGCAAACCGGCTGTGTGCAAACTAAACATACCTTAAAAACGCAAACCTAATTAATGTATAGCGCAAAGACAAAGAAAACCAACCAAATACTTTATTATGACCATATGTCAATTATTCAATATTAGAGTTAATCACATTGTGTTTTACGAAATTCGGGATCTTTTGGAAAATCATTTGTGCTACATGACAATGTCAATTACTACGTAATTTTGATAATTGGTCGTTTTTGTAATATGTTCGGCTTATTGCCCCTTACCGCTTACCATGCTCTATCTTTCGGTTCATTTCGCCCTTCGATTTATAATTCAAAAATTAGGTGAAATTTGCATGTACAAAAAAATATGATCCATTTTTCCTTATTAGGGGTTTGGGCACAGCCACCCTTGCATTGCATAACCGTCATGCAATTGCATGTTTCTAATGCAAATGCCGACCTGCTGTGGACAAAACTGTTCAAACCGTAAACGCGAAGCTAATGAATGTATATAGCAAAGAAATTAGGATTAACCAATTATCGTTTACGAAATTGGCTATATTTTGTAATGTAATGCGCACTTTCAGGCCAACAAATTTGTAATACCAAGTATTTTCAGATAATTGGTCTTTATTGATTCTAATATGTTCAAATAATTGCGCCTTACCCTTAGGCAATGTGGTTCGGATCACCGCCTTCTACATAAAACTTCCATCCAAGCACCCCCTACAAGTCATAAAACCGTTTCTCAACAATACATACATAAAACAATAAGATATCAATCATATGAAAGCATCTTGTCCATCACTAAATCTACATTTAATGTTAATTGTTACATGTAAACCAAGTTCCAAAACTACAATTGTTTTGGGTTGAACCAATACATAGGGAATTAGGTTCACCATTGTCGAATGAGAAACCATCGTCACTGTTAGGGGTAGAACAGGTTGGGTCTGCAATAGAAAAACTATCAGAACCAAACAAATCAACCACATTGTTGCTTCTGCATTGAGAAACCGTTTGACTAGGCTAACTGTAGCTAATGTTCGAAGACGGCCCTTTATCAGAACTATACTGATAGCTTTCACTACCTGATAGGATATTCACACCTGCATTTCTACTTGGATGCAAGTTTCTTTGAGAGCAATTACACTTTGTATGTCCATATTTGCGACACAAATGACATTGTCGACGCTTGCGCTTCCACCCTGCCTTGCTTGAGTGCCTTTTGTCCTAACGATATTTGGATCTTTCACAATATTTGGAGGACATTGCTCAGCACTACCCAATTTCAGACTTGTCTCTTCTTCCTTTTGCCGTAAGCCTTCACAAATTCCCTCCCATCTACTAAACTCATTCGTCAACATGGCATAACCATTTGCACTCTTCGATGCATAGAAACATACTTTGTTTGACATAGCACTTAAACTTCCATACCTCGCCATTTCTACAACTTTGTTGGTAGTGTCTTCGCCTTTGCTGATAAATTCCCTACATGTATCAGTTTGGGCACTCTTTGTCCATCTCTTCATTATGAGTGCTGGAGGAATTTCCGTAAGGTGCTCGCACTTCATTACATAAAACAGGTGGCAACACGGGATCCCTTCACTTTCATATTTCCGGCATTCACACTCTATCCGCATATTTTCTCCACCGTGGTAAACACAAGTCCAATTATTATGCGGTTCACCATATTTTCACAATACGTATACATGACCTCCAAAATTATGCATCACATTATCATGGATGAGTGCTGAACAAGATTCGATCTCATGACGAACCAATACAAAGCACCTATGCATGTAAATCAAAGAAGCTTGTTGCTCGAGTTTAATGCGGTTTTAAGGACTGGTGTTGAGTACTTTGCGTTGAAACCATCCTTCGCCGTGGTATTCCTAAGACGTAACATAGCCCTATCAATTGCTGGAATACATTCAAACAACTTCACACCTTTCCTCAAGTAATCTTTCACATACTTGTTCATAGACTCCACACGTTGAGTGGTGCACATACCACCGAAAAACTTTCCTCTCAAACATGATTCAGCCCATGAGTCACTTTTTGCATACATCATTTCCAACCATTCTTTTTGTTTCGGAGTACTCGCTCTTTCCCTCGAAACCTCCCATTTCTTCTGAAACTCGTCCAATGCAAATGGTTCCCAAATACATGCCTGAAAATTTCTTAGCAATTCATCATCCTTCAAGTTATTCTATGCATTCCTTGACACATGCCATGAGCACAACCGATGGTTAGACATGGGAAACACATCATCAATGGCTTTACGCATTGCCTCATCGCCATCCGTCAATATTGATATTGGCTTCTTATCTTTCATGGATGCCATGAATGTTTCCAATAACCACTTGTAAGTTTCAAATGTCTCGTCCTGCAATAATGTGCAACCAAACATTATAGTAGAACGGTAGTTGTTCGAACCAACAAACAACACTAGGGGCTTGTCATAAACATTTGTTTTGTACGTGCTGTCAAATATGAGGACGTCGCCATAGGCAATGTAATCCAAAAGTGAAGTAGAGTCCCTCCAAAACAAATTACCAAGCCTATTTTCCTCGTCAACACTGAACTTACAAAAGAATTCTGGATCCATTGCTCCTTTCGCTTTCAAGTAAGAGAGTGCGACTTCTGTGTCACCGTAGAGCAAAATTTCCCTGCGTGATGCATCCAACTTATTGTACAGATCCTTTATTTGAAAACCAACATTTAAATACCCGCCACATTGGTCGACCATATACTCATATGTTTGACATGTTCTAAACAATGCTCTTCACATTCCCACTGCTTGTGCTAAATCAGAATTTCGAACGACACGGTTACATAGAAAATATGGTGATTCAAGTGGAGTAACTAGTTGATGATTGTGATGTGGTTCAAAATTCGTAACGACGTAAACATCACGTTTCTTCTCATAACCCACCCAAAAATGGGCAGAACAATTCTCTCTTGTAATTGGCTTTTGGTGGTCGAATCCTATCTGATCGATCATTAAACTTCTCATTTCTCAAACCTTCTTTAGAACAACACCACCGTCTCCTACATATTTTCCCTTCCGAATTTCGCACCAATTTGTCTTTTCTCACACTAAATCCAATGCCCTTTGCATAACTCATTTAATATTCTTCCGCTAATTCTATCGTTTTAAACTCTTTCCCCATAACATCTTCTTTCCTCGGTGCAATCATGTCAACATCATTATCATCACTACTTTGACTAACCATATGTTCGACCGACATATGCCCACTCTCTGTTGTCGGTGCCCTATGACTCAAACTTTCACAACCACCCAGATACCCTGAATCACTACAACCACCATTTGACGTCTCTACACCCCTGTCCATCTTACCAGACCCCTCCACGCCTGAGAAACATAATTTCAAACTGAAATTACCTTATACTCTATGTGCTAACATACTTTCTCTTAAAAAAACACAAATGAATAATCTCATGCAATTGCACACACTCAGGTCAATAATTGCACCACGTATAACTATTTTGCAACCAAAAACATGCAATTGCATCAACTCATTACCCAAAATACATTCAAGTCCTAAACCAGAAAGAGGGTTCTTTGAAATCTTACTTGATGTTTCCATACTTTCAAAGCCTCCTCGTTACACTTCCTTTTGCCACCAACTCAAATGTCGTCGTTAACAGCCAAGGATCTTCGAAATCTTTACAACCACGTTGTTATTACAAATCCATTCCCCTGCGAAATTGAAATTCTATATCAGACAATGCCAACAAAACAAATGAAATTAATTAAATACCTCCAATTTGGTGACCATTTCATCATGAAGGTTGGACCCACCATCAATTTGGTATCTGCATATGAGTTTTGGGCAAGCAGAGAGAAGACTTAAGGACCTCAATTCGGTGAGCATTACCTTCTTGCAGATGCGTTTTGCCCAAGCACAAACAAGAGTTGGACGCACTTAGGATGGATTTGAGCAAGTGAGAGGAAGAGTTCCTTGCGAAGCAGAGACAAGAGTTTGCCGCCAAGCAGAGACAGTGGGCAAGAAATGAGAAGAGTTCGTGGAGGCGCTAAGGATTGGATTTGGGCAAGCAAAAAGAAAAGTTCCTGGAGGCGCTAAGGATTTGATGGGCTCTTAGGATTTTCGATTTGGGAAACCAGAGAGGAGAACGTGTGTCTTCTTCATCGTCCAAACCTGCCTTTCTCTGCGCGTCTTCTTCATCCCTCAAACCTGCCTTTCTCTTTCCTCACATGCCACTCACGTGTTGAATAACAATGCCTCAACAGGTTACTAAGTCATTGAATCTCAGCCATCCTTTTTTAACATGGAAACTCAGCCGTTGGATAGCCGGCTATACCGGTACAGCTGAGGCACCACAGAATTTTCGCCTTTCCAAAGCTCATAAGGAGTTGAAGTTGTGCCCGGTCTAAGATATACACGATTTGCTGTATAACATGTTGTGCTAATAGCTTCTGCCCAAAATTTCTTTGCTATCTTAGCACTTGTCAAGATCACATGACCCATTTCAAGCAAGGTGCGATTCTTCCTCTCAACCACCCCATTATGTTGAGGTGTAATAGGTGCTGAAAATTCGTGCTTTATTCCTTTCTCTTCACAATATTCAGCAAAGCTTACATTTTCAAATTCCGTTCCATGGTCTGTTCGAAGTCTCATGGTAGTAACATGTGAAGCATTTTTCTGTTGCATAGGCCACGAAAACTCTTGAATGCATCAGATTTTTCACAAAGAAAATCAACCCAAGTAAACCGAGTAAAGTCTTCCACCAACACCAACATATACTTCTTTCCGCCTAAACTCTCAGTCTGAACGGGACCAACTAAATCCATATGCAGCAAATCTAATGGCTGGGATATTGATATGTAGGATATGCTTTTATGAGCACTCTTGACTTGCTTACCTAATTGGCACGCACCACACACTCCTGCAGACTTACTACTTAACTTTGGCAGACCTCTGACACACTCATTCTTGGACAACTTCAAGAGATCACGAAAGTTGATATGACCAAGTCTTCTATGCCACAGTTCCATCACGTCATCAGTAGCTCGGTTGCACACAAGACTTTTGTTCTCATTCACCTGAATACAATAGCAATTATCTTTGGATCTCATGCCACTCATAACCTTCTTTCCTTGCAAATCAGCAACATAGCATTGATCTTTATCAAACCACACACTGCTACCATCATCACAAAGTTGACTGATGCTTATCAAATTTGCCTGCAAATTTTCCACCAACATGACATTTGTTAAGAATGGTGAGCCAAGTGTCTCAACATCTCATTTCCCTAAAATTTTACCTTTACTTCCATCTCCAAATGTCACAGAGCCTTCCATACACTCTGTATTCAGATTTGTAAACCAACATTTATCACCAGACATATGTCTTGAACAACTAATGTCGAAATACCATGTATCAGATTTTCTAGCAGATAAAGCCATTAAAGTCACCAAGCATTTTTCTTCCTTTTTTCTCCACACTAGTTTGGTTCTTTGAGATGGATTAAAATTTCTTGGAGAATAGCTGTAAGCTGACCTCTTCTTCTTTCTAAGCACTTTGCATCTAGGTCGTATATGACCAAAAACTCCACAAAAATGACAGATTGGTATAAATTTCTTTAGGCTAACCTTCACTTCAGTAGAAGAAGATTCTTTGATGAATTTCACAGCTTTGACCTCTTGCTTAGACCTTTCACTTTCAAAACCCAAGCATCTCGTATCACCAGCCCTTTTTCCTAGACTTAACATCCTGTCAATCTTCTCTGCACCAATGATCATACCAAATATTTTTTCCATTGCTAATTTTAATTCAGCACTAACATGGTCCCTTTCGAAAGTAAGAGAAACATTCATATCTTTCTGCAGCTGGTACTTGTCTTGGAGCATCTGAATTTTTTCAAGCCACCCACGCAAATTTTCTTCTGTTTTCAGCTGGGATTGAAAGGCAGCTTCAGTCCTAGTCAGTTCTTCTTGTAGAAAGACCACTTGATCAGCAAGCTCTGCATTTTTCTTCTTCAGTTTTTCAGAGGAATCATAGAGACTGTTGAATTGCTTCATCGCCACTTCTATCTCAGGTTCTTCAACATCAGAGTTCTCATCCTTTTGCGCATGAATTCTCCCACAGTAAGCAATAACCTGATCTTCATTTTCTGAACTTGAATCATTATCAGACTTACTATCACTCCAAGTTGCTGCCATTACTTTATTTTTCCCACTATTTTGCTTCCTCAAATTATTTGCGCATTCAGAGGCAAAGTGTCCATATCCACCACATTCAAAGCACTTCAGTGAATCTTTAGAGCCCTTTTTCTCCATAGTTCTAGTTGTATGTGATAACTTGTCAGAAGTAAACTCACGAGGACGACTCCCTCTTGTACTTGAACCTGAATTTCCTCTTTGTTCACCAGGTCTTGAATTCTTAGATTTTAAAAACTCACGAAATTGTTTTGTAAGCAAAGCATAATCCATTTTGTCTTCTGACACACTGTCACTTCCATCTTCTTTCACTGTATTTAGAGCAATGCCCTTGCTTTTCTTTATTTCTGGAAATTCCATCTCATAAGTGGTAAGAGAACCAATTAATTCAGTAAGTTTATAATTGTTCAAATTCTTACACTCTTCAATCGCTGTCTTCTTGGTGTGATACATCATAGGCAGAGATCTCAAAATCTTTTTCACTATTCTGTGTTCAGGAATTGCATCACCAAGGTTGCTGCAAGCATTCACCACCACACTCAATCTAGCATAAAATTTAGCAAATTTTTTAGTTTCAAGCATCTTCATATTTTCAAACTTAGTCATCAATTGTTGAAGTTTGGATTCTCTTACAGTGGCATTCCCTTCATGAATAATTTCCAAAATATCCCAAGCCTCCTTTGAGGTTTTGCAATGACATATAAACTTAAATTTTTCAGCTGATATTGCAGTGAAGATGGAGTTAAGACCTTTTTGATTGTAGGCACTCATATCATTTTCTTCATCAGTCCACTCCGTGTTTGACTTAATTACAACCTTTGCTGTCGACTAGCCTTCACCTTCAACCTCTTTTTCATGCCCTTAAATTTCCTTTGTTGGAGGTTCCCAACCGTTCTCAATGGTTGTCCACACCTTCATACCTTGAGCCCATAGAAAAGATTTCATCTTGGCTTTCCAAGCCCCATAATTAGTATTCTCATCAAGAAACGGAGGATGAGTCACAGACCCACATGCACGATCCATTCTAGCACAGCCCAACGATCTCACTAAGCACGTCTAGTGACCCGCTCTGATACCAATTGAAATTCCCTAGAATGGCCAACTAATCTGTTTCTTAATACTTAAACACCACAGCAGGATTGAAATATTGTAACAATCCTGTAAGCAAAAATTCCAGAATATTCAGCAGAATAAATTCAAATAAAAACGCAAACAATTGCACATGGGACACACGATATGTTGACGCAATAAAAAACCTCAAGATGAGGAAAACAACTGCGGGCACTATGCCGGAGAACAAATCACTATGAGAAAGAATACAAAAAGGTCTTACAAGTCTCAACTCACAAGACTAACGCTCACAAGGCAGACTTGCCTACTTGCCTTTGCTACTCAACCCAACCAGCGATCTTGTCTTCCTTCGTCAACAAGAGATGGCACAACTCTGGTCTCGACTGCTCACACCTCAAGGCACGATTGCTGATCACCAACATGCATAATGCTCGTGAACTCACACATATATGAAAAGATGATGATTTAATCACTCATGGAGGCTAACAAGGAATAGCCACATGAGTTTTCAATATAAACTCTCAAAAAACCTCTCTGCAAATATTATGTCGTTCTTTTTCTTTTCAACGTTGCAGACACACAAAGCAAAAACGGCTAAGTTCCTTTCTTGTATTACACGCTTAAAACTAGGTCAGAGACCAAAAAAGGCTTTTAGCAAAAATGGGCTTGTTAACAAATAAATGATTTCTTTAAAATAAATAAAGCCACTTAATTAAAAACCCAGCCGTAAAGACAAAAGAGCCATTTTGCTTAAATAAGCACCAAACTAAAGAATATAAAAATCATCGTTAAAAGCTCATTGATGTTGTTTGGGCCCAAATTCGGCACGCCCAAGTCCAAAAGACAGGCCCATGATAAAATTGTTTGCCCAGCCCAAGGACTTGAGAAAAACAAAAATAGGATCCAGACAGATTGGGCTTCACACCAAGAATGTTGGAAATAAAGTCTCAGCCCAAAGAAAGCCCAAATGCGGAAACTTTTGAAATAGGCTTCAAAGATCAGCCCGTAATTTTTGTTAGGTTCAAAACCCAAGGGATCAAAGACACACCCACGTGATTGCCTCAACTTTGGAAAAGTCAGCAATTCCAACTAAAGTTTAAAAATGTGAGAAGGACGTCTCTGAAACACTGCCAATTGAAGATCAAAAACCCATCTGTGTTCGAGATTTTGCTCCAAATCAATACACCATCTCCCAAGGAATTCACGGATCACGCTTTCTAAATTAGAACGGGAAACAGGGAACCACTCAGAAAATACAAAAGAAAGAGAGCCAAACCGCCATAAAAAGCCCACACAGACGGTGGCGTTGGTTAAATTAGAAAGCTGCCACCCAGGAAACCAGGGAAGGGACTGTTTTAGGAGGTGACTGCTCAGAACCTATCTGCCTTAATTGATAAGAAACCCTTCTTACTTTACATTATAAGAGATCTTTTTGCCGCCCATTATTTAGGATTAAAAATTACCTCCTTAGGAGGATCTCTTATAAAAACGAAAGAAGGCAAGGAAACAAAAGACACTCAATTCATCAATCAATCAAAAAAACCAAACAAGAAAACAATCAAAAGCTCACTTGGATCCCAAGAGAAAAACAGCTTTAGATCAGAATTCCAAAGTTCAGACTTAGAAAATAAGTCTTCATCCCTCTCGTTACAAATTTGGTTCAGCAAAAGCCAAGACAAACATAGTTCGAGTTTTCACAAATATGAAAACCTCAACAAATTTTACAGCATAGTTCCAGCTTGCTAAATCCGCGAGAATAGCCACTTCTGTCCCTTCAAACTGAAGAAACTGCAGTTCTGCCCGCTCAAAAGTCTCCCAAGGCTCGAAGTAGATTGAAGCTCTGCCAAAATTGAACTTTGGTATCGATTTACAGCTGAAGCCAAGCAGCTAAAGTTGTTGACAGCACAGTCCAGCACAGACATACCCAGTCCAGCCCGGATTAGAAGTTTCTACCCAGGCAGAAATGGGATTCCAGTCATCTTTTTGCCTCTCTAGAGTTGATTTCTCCCTTCTTAATTTTGTAAAAGGCAGTTCTGCCTGAAACAGTACTTTATTATTATCTATTCTGGCCAGAACAACCATTTGATACTGAGATAAATTATGAAAGTCCTCACCAGTCTGAGGCAAGAAAAGAACTTACTTGGGAGATATTCCTCACCCAAATTCACAATCATTTGTTTTAGAAGTCAGTAACTTGAGGCGCAAGTTATCCACTCTAAAAATAAGTCTGCTAGAATTTACATTGCTAGCAGTGGCACGCTCACACACCAAAGAAAGCTGACTTGTCGACCAACAAGTGGTCTCCAAGCCAGTGGGGAACTTCGCCCTTCCACCTCAGGAGTAAACACGAAAACGGGTGAACAATTTGGCACGCCCGGTGGGACTTCTCAGTATATATACTCTGACAGAATCATTCACAGATTTACAAATACCGGAAGATCTAGTCAGAACCCACACCAGATATGGAGAAAAACAAGATGGTTCTCAGGGAAGGCCTCGAGTAAGAAGAAAGCGATGCTAGGCAATCTGCCCACGGCAGTACAGGAAGTAGACGTTCCAGGACTGGCTCCAAAAGGATGAATCAAATACAGGAGTCAGTACTCCGACAAGAAATCACAGTACAAAGGAGCCAGGACACTCTCAATAACATGACAGCCATGATGCAATGGCAGGTAAACAGACAGTTTCGGAAGGACCGAGAATCCGCCATGGCCAGAATCCCAAACCCGGATCCTGTAGTCCAGCAGTTGGATCTCCCTTATGGCCCTCCGCCAGGACTAATATGGCCATACCAGGAAAATCCCCTAGTTGCACAGATGGCTGGAGTGCCAGACCACAGAGAAATTCAGGCTGGTCCGAGGGAAGGAGCCCTTCCTAATCCAGAACATGAAGCCCCAGCTCAACCAGATAACCTGGCACTGGCTCAGAACCAGCTAGAACCTCAGCCCATTTCACCTCATGTGGCCCCACATGATCAACCTTTGGTGCTTCTGCCTGAACCACCGGCAGTATTGCCATATAGACCCAGAAGGATGGACCCTAATCCATTCCCTCCACTTGCAAGAGGGAGGAGAGGCCGAGGAGGGAACAACCCTTTTGCTAATCATGACAGGAATAGACCGGGGGCAAACTGGAGGAATCATCCAGAAGTCGAAGAGCAGGAAGAACACAGGGAGGAAGTTCCACCCAGACCACATAGAGCAGAGCCCAGGTTTGATTACGTTCAGCCAGAACAGGGACAAAATCTTCCCCCAGTCAATGCTTTGAATGACATAGGAGCATTGCAAAGAATGATCAGAGAAATCATGGAGCCCGAGGCTAGAAGAGGGGAAAGGCCTACTTACAGAAAGCCATACCCAGCCTATATCGATCAAATACCGCTGTCTCCAGGTTTCAAAGTGCCAAACTTCACTTTGTTCAATGGGGAAGACCCCCATGCTTCCTCAGTTGAACATATAGGCAGGTTCTCCGTCCAATGCATAGCTATAGAGAACAACCCTCTATTGAAATTAAGGCTTTTCGGCAATTCTCTCTCTGGACAAGCTTTTACCTGGTACACCAGCCTACCAGCTAACTCTGTTCAAACATGGGAACAGATGGAAAATGTCTTCCATGACTACTATTACAGGATTCAGCCAGAAGTCACCATTAGTGATCTGGCTGCCCTCAAGCAAAGTGAAGATGAACCGGCCCAAGATTTCATAACCAGGTTCAGAAAGCTCAAAATGAAGTGCCGAATCCCTATGGAAGAAAGACACTTCATCCAGATGGCCCAAGCCGCCCTTAAGATCTCTCTCAAGAAGAGGTTCGACGGGATATTATTCGGAGATCTGGCAGAACTGGCTGATAAGGCATCAAAATATGAGGAGCTACTCAGGGAAGAACAGCAAAGGAGGAACTCCTCCAAAGGTACATACTATAAAACCCCTTCTTCTTCAGTCCACCTGATCGAGGTGGAATCACAAGAAGATGCAGAAGAATCAGAAGGGAAAGAGGTTTCAGTGGCAGAAATGGCAAAACTAAAACATCCCATTAGTTGCAAAGCCCTCACAAAACCACCTAAAGACCAAAAGCCACCACCATTCACAGGAGGATTCGTTCCAAACAAGCCAACGCAAAACAAGGTTTACTCTTTTGACTTAACCAAGGTTGATGCCTTGTTCGACGAAATGCTACTGCAGAAGGCAATAGAAACGCCTCACAGAATACCGAAGCCGGAAGAACTCAAGGGCAGACAGTACTGCAGGTGGCACAACTCTTGGAACCATTCTACCAATAGTTGTGTTGTTTTCAGGGACGTAATACAAGAAGGGATAACGGCAGGAAGGTTGAAACTGGCAGAAAAACCACCATCCGTCACAACGGATCCTTTTCCTCAACCTCAAGTCAATATGGTCAACTTGAATTGGCTAGAACAGAGGAAAACCGAGCCAATCACAGATGCTGGTTGCAGCAGAGGCAGAAGAATAATAAGGGAGACCAGTCAAATACCAAGAGCGACCATCTCGGCTGGGGTAATGCTCTGCAGTAGGTGCAAATGTGAAACAGAGCTAGAGGTGGTTCTAGACAGACAAAATCAGCCCACACCTAGTGTCTTTGACAGGATTGGAACCTCATCCCGAGACAAAACAAGGCAGAAGAGCTGTCTTAGGCCTACACAATACAGCGAGAGGAGGATGGAGCAACCCAGAAAGGAAATACCAGTCAAGACACCCGGAAACGAAAGACCCTTGGCAACGATCATAGAAGGGAGATGGTATTCCGTAGGAAGAAGCGGTAGACCGACTCTGGAGCTAACCAGAACTCAGAAAAGGAGAATCCAGAGGCAATACTGCACATATCTTAAGAGCCAAGATAATACGCAGGTACGTTCACAACCCAGTTCTGCCAGGAAAGAAAAAAATCCTGAAACACTTCCCCAGACAGAACAGAAAGCTTGCCAGTCAAGGGAATTGCTGAAAACAGAACCGCCAGCCAGGTCTCCTATCCATGTAGCCTCGTCATCCAGCAGTCGTCCTGACACCACGCAGGCACCAGAGAAACCCGGGTCTACCCCGTTACAAGGAGGAGACGACTACACTGAGGAATATGAAGAAGAGCAATTGGACTATGAACCTTCTGCAGATGATCAGAATGAGCCCCTCGAAGTAGCAGAGCAGGATGACTGGACGGAAGAATACGGGGAAGAATTAATGGAATTTGGCGAAGAATTGGACCCAGAAACAGAAGCTGTTGGCGCAGAATTAGAAGACCTCCTACAGGGTGATCTGGGAATTAATATGGTATTCATCCTACCAGGTAAATTTAGGGCTGCCGAGGGACAAGAAAACACTCTGGAAGGAGATGTTTTCTCTCAGGAAAGCTTTGAATGTAGATTGGCAGAAGTAGAGGAGCCACCAGAACCACAAGCAGACAACCCCAGAACAGGCGGAACAGCCAATAAACCAGCTTCAGAGCAACTTTGTTTCTCCAAGCCAACCAGAGAAATGGCAAATCACCTCAGGCCTTTGTTTATAACGGCAAATCTTGGGGGTATTCCTATTTCCAAGATCATGGTAGATGGAGGTGCAGCCATTAATCTATTACCCCACAGAATGCTGACCAAGTTGGGCAGAACAGAGAAAGATTTGATTCCAACACGATTGACCGTCACCAACTTCGCTGGGGGCATCACAAAAATACATGGCATCTTAGACGTGGATGTCATAGTCGGAAGCAAAGAGTTGAAAATAGCTTTCTTTGTGATAGACACTACTTCCACCACCTACAATGCACTACTTGGCAGGGATTGGATTCACCAGAGCCTTTGTATTCCTTCCACCCTCCACCAGCAGTTAGCACTATGGAATGAAGAAGGCTGCATGGAGATTATAGAGGCCGATCCACGGCCATTCCTGCCCTCTGCCATGTGCTTTGAGGCAAGGTATTATCATGATGACCTTGGTCCTTTCACTTTCCTTGGAGTCAATCAGAACGGCCGCCCCCATGGTGTCACGGCCCAAAGACTCATTGAAGAAGGTTTAGCTAGTTCTCTAGAGGACTGGAATAGACCTTTCTGTGCTGAACTTCCAGAACTCTGATGTTTAGTCCCAATCAACTGGACAAGGATCGAGCTGCAACAATCCGATCCATCACAAAAAGATTGTTGATATACTGGGGGGAAAGGAAGTTTTTCATACAGAATCCAGCCATCAATATGGCAGAATTCACCCATGAAAGCACAAAAGAACAAGAGGAGGAAATTTTACAGGAGGAAGTATTAGATTTTGCACCGGCAGCACTAGATGACTCCCTGCCAGAAGTAGAGGATCCTCTACAGGAGATAAACTTAGGGACAGAAGAAGATCCAAGGCCTACTTTCATCAGCACACTGTTAAAGGAACCACTCAAGGCTGAACTCATGGCACTTTTGCAGGAGTTCAAAGATTGTTTTGCCTGGCATTACCACGAGATGCCAGGATTGGACAGGCAGTTAGTGGAGCACAGGCTGCCAATTAAAGATGGCTACCTTCCAGTCAAACAGGCCAGAAGAAGAATGTCTATGGACACAGAACTAAAAGTCAAAGAAGAGATAGAAAGGCTGCTCAAAGCAGGATTCATCAGGCCAGCCATCTATGCCGATTGGTTAGCAAATATTGTACCTGTCCTCAAAAGAAAAACAGGGGCAGTTAGAATCTGTGTGGATTATAGAAATCTGAATGAAGCATCTCCCAAGGATGAATATCCTATGCCAATGGCAGACATGCTAATAGATGGAGCCGCTCATAACCAGATGCTGTCTTTCATGGATGGCAATGCAGGTTATAACCAGATTATGATGGCAGAACAAGACATCCACAAGACAGCTTTCATGTGCCCAGGACATATAGGTGCTTTCGAATATACTGTA
Source organism: Prunus persica (assembly GCF_000346465.2). Taxonomy (NCBI): domain Eukaryota; kingdom Viridiplantae; phylum Streptophyta; class Magnoliopsida; order Rosales; family Rosaceae; genus Prunus; species Prunus persica. The sequence goes on from NC_034012.1 coordinate 21,759,571, forward strand.
ATGTCTTTCGGTTTGAGAAATGCGGGAGCCACCTATCAAAGGGCAATGAATTCTATTTTTCATGATATGATAGGACATTCCTTGGAAGTATACATAGATGACGTAGTGATTAAATCCCCTGAGGAAGGAAACCACGTAGCAAGCCTAAGAAAGGCATTCCTAAGAATGAGGCAGCACAAACTAAAAATGAACCCCAAAAAATGTGTTTTTGGAGTCCAAGCAGGAAATTTCTTAGGATTCTTGGTCCACCAGAGAGGCATAGAGGTTGACAGAAATAAAGCAAAATCCATCATAGAAGCTCTACCACCTTGGAACAAGAAGGAACTTCAAAGTCTCTTAGGAAAAATAAATTTTCTAAGGAGATTCATATCCAATTCTGCAGGAAAAATCCAACCTTTTTCTTCCCTGCTAAGGCTGAAGCAGGAACATACATTCAAATGGGAAGAACAGCACCAACAGGCTTTCCAGGAAATAAAGCATTACCTCTCAAATCCACCAGTTCTGTCCCCGCCAAAAAGAGGCAGACCACTCAAGCTTTATGTATCTGCATCAGAAGTATCCATTGGAAGTCTGTTAGTTCAAGACAACAAAGAAGGAAAGGAACAAGCAGTCTATTATTTAAGCAGAACATTAACAGAAGTGGAGAGAAGGTATTCCGCAATAGAAAGGCTCTGCCTGGCTTTGTATTTCACTGCTGTAAAACTCAGGCACTACATGCTGCCACACATTATCTACATCATTGCCAAGACAGACTTAATCAAATACATGCTAACAAGACCAATGCTGAGGGGCAGAATTGGGAAATGGACTTTGGCTTTGACAGAATTCACCTTCAGGTATGTCCCCCAGAAAGCTGTCAAAGGGCAAGCTGTGGCAGACTTCTTGGCAGATCACCCGGGAGAGGAAATTGAAAACATGGATTCTTTGGACATAGCAAATGCAGATCTGCTAACTAGAGCTCATATTTGCCTTAACAATCCAATCTACTCGATTCATCTCACACCTTGGAAATTATATTTTGATGGATCAAAGACAGACAAGGCTTCAGGAGCAGGGATTGTTCTGGAAGAACCATTAGGGGTCAGACATTGCTATTCCTTCCAGTTAGATTTCCAATGCACCAACAACAGGGCCGAGTATGAAGCTTTGATTATAGGGCTCGAGATGTTGGTAGAATTAGGAGTCCAGTCCGTGGAGATCTTGGGAGATTCCATGCTTGTCCTAAAACAGATTGCTGGAGAATATAAGTGTCTAAATCCTTCTCTGGCTGTATATCTAGTAGCAGCTAGAAATCTGCTAACAGAATTTAGAGAAGCTACTTGGGAGCACATCCCAAGGGAGGAAAACTTTGCAGCCAATGAACTGGCTCAGGTGGCATCAGGCATACAAATGCCCGAAGACTGCGTCCAAAGGATCATCAAGATAGGAAGGAAAAGTCTACCATCTGTTTTGACAAGAGGAATGGAGATAGAAGTCAATTCTGCCCTGATCACTGAAGATGATTGGAGGGAGCCTATCATGACTTACTTACGATATCCCACTCTGCCCTCTAAGAAAAGAGTCAGAATCATGGCTACAAACTACCTCATGTGGAATGAAGATTTGGTCCGAAAAAGTAAGGATGAGGTGCTATTACGGTGCCTCGGGAAGACAGAATATATGAAAGTCATGGGAGAAACCCATGAGGGGATCTGTGGAGCTCACCAAGGAGGAAGAAAGATGTGCTGGTTAATCAGAAGGTATGGTTACTTCTGGCCAACCATGATGAAAGATTGCATCAACTATTCCAAGGGATGTGAGGCCTGTCAAAGGCACGGCCCAATCCAGCAGGCCCCTTCGGTTCCCATGAATCCAGTGGTAAAACCATGGCCTTTTAGGGGATGGGCAATGGATCTCATTGGTAAGATCTATCCGGCCAGCAACCAGCAGCATTGTTTCATTATTGTTGCCACAGACTACTTCACCAAATGGGTGGAGGCCAAGCCAGTAAAAACCACAACATCTCAAGAGATCATCACCTTCATAGAAGAACAGATCATACAAAGGTTTGGCATTCCAGAATCAATCACAACTGATAGGGGTTCTTCTTTCATATCTAGGGATATGCTAGATATGGCAGAAACATTCAAATTCAAACTGCTTCAATCTACTCCTTACTATGCTCAAGCTAATGGACAGGCAGAATCAAGTAACAAGGTGATTATCAATATCATCAGAAAGATGCTAGAGAAGAATCCAAAGCAGTGGCATGAGAAGTTATCAGAAACTTTGTGGGCATACAGAACTTCAAAGAGAGAAGCAACTGGCATGACCCCCTATGCTCTAACCTACGGCCATGATGCCATTCTTCCCATGGAGATAGCAGTCCAATCTCTTAGAATTGCTCACCAGCACGGTCTCATTGGAGAGGATTACTCTCAAGCCATGTTGCTGGAATTGGAAGAATTGGATGCAAGCAGAATTGACACCCTCAACAAACTCTTAGCAGGAAAACAGGCTGTGTCAAGGGCCTACAACAAGAGAGTCAGAAACAAGAGTTTTGAAGAGGGAGAGATAGTCTGGAAGGCAATTCTGCCCTTTGGAGCACACATAGCTGGATATGGGAAATGGTCACCTACATGGGAAGGCCCTTTTATAATTAACCAAATCCTCGGAATGGGGGCATACAGGTTGCAGGACCGAGATGGAGTTGTTCATTTTGCCCCAATCAATGGTAAATGGTTAAAGAAGTTCTATCCAACCATGTGGGATTCGCAGGCTGTACAAACAGATCCCGGGATAGAAGAGGAACAAGATTGACCTTTTTGTTTCTTGAAAAGAATCTTGTTTAGATTTGTTTTTGCTTTAAAGTTATTTTGTTGTTTTTTTTTTTTACTTTCAAAGTCGTGTCCGGTTATTGCATCAAGAATAAATAAAAAGCAGTAAAATGCTTTGAAAGCTTATATAAAAATCACCACCTTCGCGGCAAATTATTCGAACAATAAAAAGAAAGAAGAAGCTAAAATCCTAGTTTCCTAAGAGTCTCCTGCAGGTTCGCCTTCTTGACAGAAAGCTCTTTCTGGAGCAGCACCCCCTGATGAATTGAAGCCTCTGCAATTTCCAAGGCTGGCCTGGAAGCTGCAACCATGCTTTGCACAAGGAAAGTAGCCTTGGTTTTAGAACTCAGTCCAGCCCCAAGCCTGCTCTGCACCTCCCTGCATTCTGCCAGTTGTTTTTGGAGCTCTTCAATCTGCTTCTCCAGCTTGTCCGCAGTGGCCCTGGCTTCCTTGTATCCAGCCACCATCTGATCCAGTTCTGCTTTCTGCTTTGCAAAATCAGCCAGGTTGGCTTCATGAGTGGCCTTGCAGAATTCAGAAGTCTTGAAAGTAGGCCTGAGATCCTCATAGCGATCATGCAGATTGAGCACATCTCTGGCCAAGCTTAGGCCCATCTCAAGAATAGGCCTTGGAGCCATGTTCTGTCTATGAAGCAGGTCCAGGTCCTTCATCAGCTGATTTAAGGCTTCATTGTCTTGATCAAACTCCAGCTCATTGGACTGCCAGATTTTCAACCTCTCCATGGCCTCCTCCACTGCCCTAGATTTTGCCTTCTCTGGAGGAGAGCTGAGTTTCTCCAGTCTGTCCAATTGGGCATCCAGATCCATGGCTTCAAACTCTTCGAGTTCTGGATCAGCAAAAGAAGCCGTGGCAGATGATCCTGGAAAGGAATGAATGGGCATCTGCAAGAAGAAAGCATAAGGTAAGACCAGGCAGAAAGTGGAAAATAAAGGCCCAAAAGTTATAAAAACTTACAGCAACAATGGGAGGCTTCAAGGGACTAGTCACCGCTGCCAGGACGCCAACAGCTTTAGGCACTTCTACCTGAAAAGGCTATAACAGTTAAAAATAAAGAACAAGGCAGAATTGCAGGGAAATGTGGACAGATAAGAAAAGTTACCAAAGCCACAGGGGCAGCAGCGGTTGTTTCCACTTCAGCCTCCGGAACTACAACAGACAATTCTGCCTGATCCACAGGCTCTGATGCAGACCGCTCCGCCTGATCCTCAGCCGCTGGAACGGCAGTAGAATGTTCTGCCTCGGCATCCTCAAATAAGGCCAATTCTGAGCTAGTCAGCTCAGCCCTTGGACCCCCTTGTTGCTTCTGCGCCAAGGCAATGCTCTCTGCAATCACCTCAGCAGGGATCTCCTCCTACCAAAACAGAGGTCAGAACAGAAGGAATGGGGCAAGAAGGGAACTGATGCGAATCACAGAAATAAAACTTACCTCTTCTTCCACCACTGCCGTTTTCTCCTGAGGCGTCTCTTCCAGCTCTTCCAGTCCTTTTTCCTGCTCCACCTCCTCAAAAGCCTCTCGCAGCTCTTCATCCGTCCCAGAGGTAGTAGTGGGAACCGCTGCCGTTTCGTCCGCAGCGACATACTCCTCCTCACTCCTCTTTTTGAGTTTTTTCAACTTGGTAGGAGGAGGGGAAGGACTTCCAGCTGCACAGAACAAAAAGCAATATTAGGGAAAAGAAGCCAAGGCAGAATAAATCTAAAGGGAATGATTGGAACATCACGAACTTACCTGAGATACCAGGCCGCGTGGTATTATCCGAAGGAGGGGCAGGTCCTTTTCTTTTTCTTCTGCCAGAAAGAGCGGCCTCGGTAGTTGTTTGTTCTGCCTGGACCTCATCTCCTTCATCTGCAGAAGGAAGCTCCAAGTCGCCGGCGGCAATAACAGATGAGACTACACCAAGGCGTTAGACATTAGAAACCAATCCAGCAGGAAAAGACAGAAGAGAATTAAAAAAAAGAAAAGGACTTACCAATCACTTCTCCAGCATGAACGGACTGCCCACTTACACTGGTCAAAGAAGGATCTGATACAGGCAGAATAGACATTAGAAATCGATCATCAAGACAGAATGAATCCCAGACAGAATCAGAAATCTACCTTCTATAATTTGTGCGTTGATATCTTTGATGGTCTGGATCATGTGCGTCTTGGCATCCCCATCCACAAATATGGCCCAGTTCTCCCAACCATCAAAAAGCACCTTGAGGGCAGTGACAGAAGCAGGCAGACTTTGGAATCTGGCTTTCCACCATGCGTCAAAGTCGGCAGAACTGCAAGAATTCAGCTCCCACGAGGGATAGAGGGCATCCGTGCTATTGTTGATTTTGTTCACTGCACACCGAGCATCCTTGTGCACCTCCAGATCATCTGCATCCCTCCAAGAAGAGGCCCGGTTACAACTCCGATATGATTTCAGCGGAATGAGTTGGGGACAACCAAGCTGCCTTGCGCAGAAGTTGGGATGGTAGACTTCTGCCCCCAGATGATAGTTTGGAGGTTTGCCCCCACCGTGGGGTAGATCTCTGGGCAGAGTAATGCTCAGAAATTTCCTCCTAAAGTCTGTTCTGGCGGCTTCATCTTCTGGCTCCTTCTCAAACAACCGAAATTCGCTCTGGAACCAAGGATAGGTCCTTCTGATCACCACTTGCCACTGAGCTGCCGACCTTTTTGTACAATGCCTGAAGAGCATCAAATACTCCTCAATAGAACGCTTGGGCACTTCTGCCGACATCAAAGGGAGAGCCAGGACTTGGTCTTCAGGCAGAACTATGTCTGGGAATCCTAGTTCTGGAAAATAAACCTGCAGCCAGATCTGGATCATCCAGAATGCGCCAGGGGCTGACAGGTTCAGTGGGTTCTCCAGGGTGGCAGTGTGCAGATTCTTGAAAAGGTGAGCCAGAACTGTAGGCCCGAGCCCCACATCAGTGTGATTGTGAAGTGCTTCTGCCAAGTGTCTGTACTCTAGCAGAACTGCAGAAGACCGATTGGGGAGAACGAACCGATTCAACCAATACAAAAGGAACAACATGTGTTGTTGATCCTTGTCCTTCTCAGCACTAAATTTCTTCAAATAGTTGGAGAAAGAGCAGTTCTGGTTGATCACGGCTGGAGGGATAGTAAAAGGAGTGGCCACTTTCTCTTGATTCCTTCGCCTGTGATAATCTCCAACGGCATCAACAGGCCTACCATGGGGCCTGAACCCAAAGATCTGGGCCATATCCAGCAAGGTTGGCGCCATAGGACCCACACGAAAATCAAATGTATTGCTGGCAGAATTCCAGAAGCATAAAGCAGCGGCAAACAGATTCTCATCTCTGTTAATTGACTGCTTAGACAGGAAAATGGCGTCATAAATCCCAGCTCTCCTCCAGTGACCCCCATATCTCGGGAGAAGTCTGTCAATCCAGTCTGCCCATTTGACCGGACTGTTCCTCACCTCGCTGGACGGGAAGGACCGGCTCAAATTCTTGCTGACCCAAGAATAAGAAGCCAGGGCAGAAGAGCTCTCAAAACACAAGGGAGCCTCGGCGTCCTTTTTTAGCAATTCTGCCATCTCAGCAGGAAAAGGACCAAACCAGTGAGGCCCTAACACCAGGGTGTTCTCGAACAAATGAAGGACATTCTCATCCAGATTCTTTTGGGCGAAGGGATGAAGCTTGCTCCTGATTTCTATCGCGTGAGCATCAATCCCGCTCCCAGTGATATAATCGGGAGGAACTGAAGCGGAAGAAGACTGAGCGCGGGACCTTGGGGAAGACATTTCTAATTCAGGGGAAGAAGCGGAAGAAAGGGAGATCTGAAGAAAACTATGGAACTCTCGAAGAAAAGCTCGCAGGAACAAGAGTCGGAAGGTTTAGGGTTTTCTTTTCAGAAGCTATGAATTTGAATTTCTTTTAAAGAGGGGCTCGAAAACGTGGGAAGAAGAAGATGGGACGGCACCTGATGATTATTAGCTAAGTAACTAGCTAATAACTAGCCGTTTTCCCACGAACTCTAGTTCGTAGCAGGCAAACGTGGTAGACGTGGGCGAAAACACGGAAGAAACTGGCGCGCGAATTAAATGGCAAAACATTAAGTCTGAAACCGTTCCAAAAACGATTCAGACTTAGGGGGCATTGTTTGGGCCCAAATTCGGCACGCCCAAGTCCAAAAGACAGGCCCATGATAAAATTGTTTGCCCAGCCCAAGGACTTGAGAAAAACAAAAATAGGATCCAGACAGATTGGGCTTCACACCAAGAATGTTGGAAATAAAGCCTCAGCCCAAAGAAAGCCCAAATGCGGAAACTTTCGAAATAGGCTTCAAAGATCAGCCCGTAATTTTTGTTAGGTTCAAAACCCAAGGGATCAAAGACACACCCACGTGATTGCCTCAACTTTGGAAAAGTCAGCAATTCCAACTAAAGTTTAAAAATGTGAGAAGGACGTCTCTGAAACACTGCCAATTGAAGATCAAAAACCCATCTGTGTTCGAGATTTTGCTCCAAATCAATACACCATCTCCCAAGGAATTCACGGATCACGCTTTCTAAATTAGAACGGGAAACAGGGAACCACTCAGAAAATACAAAAGAAAGAGAGCCAAACCGCCATAAAAAGCCCACACAGACGGTGGCGTTGGTTAAATTAGAAAGCTGCCACCCAGGAAACCAGGGAAGGGACTGTTTTAGGAGGTGACTGCTCAGAACCTATCTGCCTTAATTGATAAGAAACCCTTCTTACTTTACATTATAAGAGATCTTTTTGCCGCCCATTATTTAGGATTAAAAATTACCTCCTTAGGAGGATCTCTTATAAAAACGAAAGAAGGCAAGGAAACAAAAGACACTCAATTCATCAATCAATCAAAAAAACCAAACAAGAAAACAATCAAAAGCTCACTTGGATCCCAAGAGAAAAACAGCTTTAGATCAGAATTCCAAAGTTCAGACTTAGAAAATAAGTCTTCATCCCTCTCGTTACAAATTTGGTTCAGCAAAAGCCAAGACAAACATAGTTTGAGTTTTCACAAATATGAAAACCTCAACAAATTTTACAGCATAGTTCCAGCTTGCTAAATCCGCGAGAATAGCCACTTCTGTCCCTTCAAACTGAAGAAACTGCAGTTCTGCCCGCTCAAAAGTCTCCCAAGGCTCGAAGTAGATTGAAGCTCTGCCAAAATTGAACTTTGGTATCGATTTACAGCTGAAGCCAAGCAGCTAAAGTTGTTGACAGCACAGTCCAGCACAGACATACCCAGTCCAGCCCGGATCAGAAGTTTCTACCCAGGCAGAAATGGGATTCCAGTCATCTTTTTGCCTCTCTAGAGTTGATTTCTCCCTTCTTAATTTTGTAAAAGGCAGTTCTGCCTGAAACAGTACTTTATTATTATCTATTCTGGCCAGAACAACCATTTGATACTGAGATAAATTATGAAAGTCCTCACCAGTCTGAGGCAAGAAAAGAACTTACTTAGGAGATATTCCTCACCCAAATTCACAATCATTTGTTTTAGAAGTCAGTAACTTGAGGCGCAAGTTATCCACTCTAAAAATAAGTCTGCTAGAATTTACATTGCTAGCAGTGGCACGCTCACACACCAAAGAAAGCTGACTTGTCGACCAACAAGTGGTCTCCAAGCCAGTGGGGAACTTCGCCCTTCCACCTCAGGAGTAAATACGAAAACGGGTGAACAGATGTATGGCGCTGGATTATGTAAGGCTGAAATCATATATCAGTCTTATACATCTGACAACCACTTTTGATGATCTTGCAAATATGCAAATATGAATGCATGGATGCAAAACATACCTTGGCATTGTCTTTGAGCCACACTGATCCAGGATAACAGGACGTTACTTGAAAACTGTAGGTTACACTCAAAGACCTACTCTATGTTTTTGTAACAGGAAATTGCCAATATACCAAAAATTGGTCCTAACATCACCAAACCGGGGATCTCTAATCGGAATACTGAAGGATTTCACCAAGTCTTGGTTGAAATCCGTCAAGGCGGTGACTTCTTTTGCGTCCTTGAATTCCACCCGCCAAGAGGAAAGCAGGTTGACGGAATCCATGGGTGGTATCGGGATGCTTTGTATAAAACCAAGCTGGTAGCCAGCGGCGGCGGGATAATAAAGCTCACCACCACAATGATAGTTATTACCTTTGTTCACCATTAGGTCGGATGGAAGATCTCGGCTATTGAGGATGCTTGCCCACATATTATGTCTCTCCTCTTTCGTCTCCGCCGTGGGATATGAGGAAAGATCTAGGGCCAGATAATCCGGGAAACGGTGATCTAGGCAAATGGAGAGATGCTCCCTAGTCCTCTCCTGGCACTCATAAAAAAATCGGAAGCAATCCTCAACATAATGCTTCCGGCGTGGGGCGTTGAGCAAGGGCGGACCTAGAAGTGCTTTATCGTTTGGGCAAATGGTGGTGGTACTTAATTCCGAAAAATATAGCTGGAGCCACAATTGAAAAATCCATATGGGGCCAAAAGCATGATAATCCATGGGTTTAGTGGTTACCTCGCGGAGCCCTCTATAAAGATAGGCAAGAAAGATTGGGCCCATGGCCACTTGATGGCCATCCGCAAGTACCTCTGCCAAGGCTTGGAATTCCTTAGTAATCTAGCCGAATTTTGGGCATCCTAAGAACTTGCACAACCACATCACAAGAAAAGCCACGTGCTCAGTGTAGGATACGCCATTTATAGAAGGAGGGTCGGTGGGATCTCCACCCTGGCCAAGATATGTCTTCACCCAATTCCCGGAGGTCTTGTTTGACTTGTCAAAATCTAAGCCCACCTTGGCTTCCGGAAGGTTAGCTGTCGAAAAATCATCTCCATGAGGGTGGAGGCCAGCGATAACAGCCAAGTCCAGCAAGTTGGGCGCCATCATCCCAAGATGAAGCCTCATGCAATTGGTGGAGGAAGACCAAAAACATAGGGCCGCGATGACAAGAGATCGGTCGCAAGGAAAGGGGCTTCCTGCACATAGAAGCAATGTGTCATATATGCCAATTTTCTTCCAATGACCCTTTAATTTTGGTTCCAATGCCTTGAACCAATGATACCAATCAAACTTGCCATCCGCCGAGCTTGAGTGGTCGGGCTTCCCGGCGGTGGATGATGTTTTCTTTGATGGGGCCTCTTTAGTCGCGGCAGGATCCGTTTTGGGGGGGTTCCCGTCGGCCAACCTTTGAATGGCTTGGAGCTCTCCCACATGGTTGCCCATGTGAAGTCTGAAAACTAAGTTGGGCCACTCCTCGGTTGCGTCACCCACACCTTGGCCACCTCCTCCGAATAGGCAGAGAAAAATGGGCCAAGAATATATTGGGTGGAGTTGGGAAAGGCATTGAGAAAATAGGCAAATACTTGCTTGCCCAAATCTTTGTCCATGGCCACTTTCATATCTTCAAAAAATTGGCCACTATCACTTGGAATAGATTCCATCCTACAAACATGGTGTAAAATCAAATCAAATATATATATATAGTGAAGCAAACAAGATTTGAATCAAGAACGCGAAGAACATCATGGCACTATTCACATATTCAAAGTTTCAAGTCTAAACTTTGGAAGGCTATAGATGCATTAAAATCATACCAAAATCAACCAAGAGTTAGTGCAACGTACCTAGAAACTTGCAAATTTCAAGTTTGACGTTGATTCGGGTGGATTTGGTGTGTGAAATGATGAATGTGAAGATAAAGAGGATATGGGTTTTGGGAAACCTTCTAGGGTCCTATAGCTATGGTGGAAGTGTTTATGTGAAAATGAAAGAGAACACTTGGATATTTGTAATATCTAGGGTTTTTAACAGATAGGAAGTTCAAAAGTCCCGCCAATTTAATTGTTGTCTTCCTAAATTCCTACTCGATTCAAAATTTAGTAATGTGTAAGGCAAGCTAAATATCTCAAACTTCGGAAATTGAAAGGATTGGGGTTTCGATTTGCTTACCTCCACACCAATTCCAAACTAAACAAATCGAGGGCAATGTTTGGGGCTGTTGAAAATCCCAGCCGGGCTACGCAAAGAGAGGCGGCCGAGGTTTGAAGAATTGCTGCGACCAGGTCTACTAGGAGCTCGGAGTTTTGCGGCCGACCGAGTTCAGAGCTGGAATGTGTTCGCGGTCGGATCCCTCTGCAAATCTCGCCCAGGTAAAATGGGCAGCTGGGCAGTTCGAACTTGGCTGAAGGATTTCGGTCGGGTTTTGCTCGAACTTGGCTAAAGGATTTCGGTCGGGTTTTGCTCGAATGGGGTTGGAGAAGAATGCCTCGTCTTTTCGAAATGATGCTGAAGGGTTTCAGCCGAGTATTTTGGACAAAGGAGTGGCGGCCGAGCATTTTGGAGGTTGAGGTCTTTGAGAGCTCTACAAATTGGGCCAACGTTTTCTTAGGATTAAAACTTATTGTTTTAATATATATCTAAATATATATAGATATATAAACATGCGGCCGAACTTTGAAGAAGTGGCGGCCGAGTTGCGTTGGTTTGAATATTAGAATTATTGCCACTTACAAATGTGGGCTTTTTGGTTATTGAAGTCAGCGGCAACAAACATGAATTTTGACATGCATGTTTTTATGTATAGTGGCTGGGCCAGCAGCTTGGATTTTTAATTCGTATATACATATATATATAAATGAAAATAAAGATTGAATTAAGTTCCTCGGCGGACTAATTTTAGAGCTTCAAAAATTCAAAGGGCACCCTCATGTCATGCCAAGAGATCAAAAGTCTTAGCCCAAGACACTGATTCGAGCCTAGATTTTCGAAGGATTATGTGCACATGACGGAGGCCTCACAAGGAAAGAAATCAAGGCATTTTTTATAGTAACTCCGAGTGTTCCAAAGCAAGGAAGAATCAAGCATGTCAGAATATCTCAATCAATGCAATCCTACGGATTTAGGGGGGCCTTGGAAAGAAAGAAGTTTTAAAAGAGTTGACCTTTGGCCATTCAATGGCCAGCCCATGGGCTGACGAGTGCCCTATATAAACCTTGCTCGACGAAGACATCAGACACAACATCAGACAGACAAACCTATTTTTTGTCTCGCACTTTTCTTTTCCTAGACTTAGGATTTTACTTTTCATGCACTTAGTGTAGAGAGTTCTTCCTTTTCTTAGTGTAAGTTTGAATTCTCGTTCAATTTATATTTTCTCGTCATTTAAATTCAAGTTTATTTCAATTGCTTTAATTTTCATTGTTGTCGCACTTCAATTAAGTTTAATTTCAAGTTCTTTACTTTATCATTCTTATCGCTTTCATTTCGTTCTTGTTTTATTTATCGCTTTGATTCATTTTATCGCACTTTAATTCTCGTCTTTATGTTATCTATCTTTCGCACTTTACTTTACGCATTTGTCTTCAAATTATATTTAAGTTTAAGCACGTTTACTTTACGCACTTGTTCTCCGTTTCGTTACATTTCACCTTCCATCTACATCTCTACCCACTCCACATCATTTGGTCGCTCACATAAAGCCTTGACCACGAGGTAGTGAAAGAACCTAGGCCGTGAGGAGGTTCCTTGCTTGGCCGAACAATCGTTTGATTAAAGTCAGATCTCGGACGCAACACATCCATCTACTCACATTCCATTCAAGCCCAAATTTGGGCTTGGTGGTGGTACGCCCCGCACTCAAAAAAGAAGAATGACCAAAAGTTCATTCCATCGGCCGCCCCGGCCGAAAAGAGGGAAACACTAGGCTAAGATATTTGGTTTAAAATGAAAAAGGTTTAGCTCAACTAGTATAAACAAAATGAATCCGCCATTTAGAACGTTTTTGTTGTATAGGTTGTGGCTAAAGTTAATTTCCTAAGTATTAGATGCATGTTTCCTTCAGAGAGGTGGCGGTGGTGGTGGTGAATCACATTTCTTCCTTGTTGTTCTTGGTCCTCCAACTATGTAGGCGACTGGCTAGTGGTGAGATTCAATTTTTTCAATTTTTATTATTTTCTAAGTTTTATTCCTTTAATTTTGAATTATATATTAATATTTTCATGTATATGGATAGTTTTACCCCTCAATTTAACAGCACTATTAATAATCTTTAACGATGGGACTGTTTTGATACCAAATGAAGAGTTGGAAAACTATTGAAATGAAAAATTTAGTTGGGGGACCATTTCGGTCGACAACCCTTTTATTTCAGTTTTCTTAGTAAAAAAAAAAAAAAAAAAAAGGTGCTCCTTTCATAAAGCATAAATTTGTGGGAAAGGTCAGGAGCTCCATTTGCCTCTTTGTAAACAAAATCGAGTTGCGCCACTTTCACAAAAAAACAAGGAATTTTGTGTGAAAAAAATTACAATAAAAAAAAATAAAAATAAGGGCTCGTTTGATAACCATTTCAATTTTAGATTTTAGATTTTAGTTTTCATTTTTATGCTAGAGTATAGATGAAAATGAGAGTGAGATGGGAGTGAGGATGAGATTGAGAGAGATGATGAGACTGAGAGAGGATGAGAGGGAAGGAGTAACAAAAGTGAAAACAAAAACTTGAAAATGAAAACAATTTCATATATAGATTTCTGTTTTTAGTATTTTTTTTTTTCACTTTTGTTACTCCTCCCTCCTATCCAACCCTCTCATCTTTCCTCTCATTCTCACTTATATTCTCTATCTTTATCCATTGTACTCTAGCACAAAAAATGTAATTAAAATTAAAATTGAAATGGTTATCAAATGGGGCCTAAGTTTTTCTATTTTTAATTTATTTTCTTAAGCTACAAATATATATGTATGAGAAAAATATTTCCCGATCAACATCTTAGATGGACTATTGTACCCTTGAAAATTAACAAAAAGAACACTTAAGTACGAACCACAAATGTCATTGTTCATAAGTGACATGTAAACTACACAAGTCATTGTTAAAATTTATGAATTATTATGATCTAGTTGGTTGTTATAATCAAGGTCTAAAATATCGGTGATATCGGAAATATCGATAGTCCAAAAACACGGAAATTTCGATGGAAATATCGGGATATTATCGATATCGATAAAAATTGAATAAAAACCACGGAAATTGTAAGAAAAACTTGGAAATTTTTATTGAAACTTTGGAGGATGCTTATTTAGTCAATTATCTATTAGTTTATCACAAAAAATTGGAAGGAAATGCATTGCATGATGGATTTAACTAATTTAAGTTGATTATATAGCGAGCTGACAAACACTGTGAGTGTAGAAAATATGTAGTAATTAATGAAAGAAGATTAAACACACCACAATCATTTATATATAATGATTTACTACAATATTTTACATTTTATACATTGCATGGTAAGATACATAAGTGACTTAGTACCACATAGAGTTCCTATGAGGTTCAAAACTTTCACTATCTTCATCATCTCTATGTGTAGAGTAAGTGTATTGTGAAGAGTAGTCATCGAATGATAAATCCCCAAAATAGTTTTGCATGTAATTGTTAACATGCCACCCATATGGATCCGAGATTGGTTGACGCTGTCCATGAGCAAAATCATTTGAAGATTGAGTCTCAGATTCTTTCCATGAGCTGCTCGATTCCTTCCCAAAAGGAATGGGATATGAAGGGTAGGGAAATGGTTGGTTATGAGTATAATCATAGTTACTACTTCCCACTCCAACAGAGTCTGAAGTTATAGATAACGAATCATCTTCTTGACTTGACAAAATCGCCTTGCCTCTTTCTCTACGAGTATAGTCCTTCCCTATGGCACCAATTCCTGGTCCTGCCCGCCTACTCCCATGGTCCTCATCTTGTGTTGCATGCGTGAAGTTTGCCTCACCAGTGAAGGGGCTCATAAATTCGGGAGGCGGTCCAACATAGTTTCCATATCCATCACTACCTCCAGCTCCACTATATCCTTCATCATTCCCACCTCCAGTGGTAGGCGAGTCTCCTGATCTTGTACTAGAGCTATCATTAGTATCAGAAGGATCTTGTGGTTGGGTAGGATTGGAAGAAGGAGGAATTCCTTTATTTCTTGGTCTTGGGCGCAAAAGTTCTTCCAAAGAGTCAGCGCTGCTAGATCCCATCTCCTCCTCTAATACTCTTTCTACATTTATCCCTTCATTACGTGCTTCTTCAGCAACTCTTAGAGCTGGGTTGCCTTCATCATCATCTAGATGAAGAGGTCTTATCCATTGATAAAGTTGGTTACCTTTTGTATCATCATCTTCAGCAGCAATATCAAACACATCTAGTGGGTCACCACGGTCAACATGATCTATTTATGTTTCCTTATCTCGAATTTGAAGCTTCATGTTGTAGTAGCAATAAACTAATTTTTCCAACCTACTATGAGCCAACCTATTTCTTTGCTTTGTGTGAATGAGTGCAAATGTACTCCAATTTCTTTCATAAACAGATGAGGAAGTTGTTTGTGATAATACTTTGATTGCTAACTTTCTCACAGTTGGTGCATCAGTCCCATACATGATCCACCATTCAGCTGTAATGAAAAATAATGTTGATAAGTCTAATAACTCCAACAAATTCTATTATAAACTGATAGTGAAATATGTTTACACTCACTAGGAGACATTTTTGTTCGAGCAGCAACTGATGTTGGTTCTCCAAAAGTTCTTCTTGCATCTTTAAACCATGTTAGCTGAATTTAATAAATCATGTTAGTGTAATCCAACAATGTAATTATTATAATTTAAGTAATTGTGTACCTCATTTCCAAATTGGCCAACTGCTGGTGATGCAGGATCTAATTTAGAATATACTTTGTGTATAGCACGTATAAGGGTACCATCGTCTCCAACACCGGGTCTGTATTGGTATCAAGGATTCAAATAATATGCTGGTCAAAGAAACATATACTCTAATAAGAGAAATAATACTTATTCAACTAAAGAAATGAATTGCAAATTATGACATAATTTATACCTGCTGCATGCAAATCGTGATATAATGTTTTATATCATCAGTCATCAATTATCTTTATGACCCACCTTGCACCATGTTTTTTTTCCAATTCCTCCTTCACTACACGCATTAACTCATATATTGCCCCCATAGTAGGATACACCTCTGTGTCAACTATCCGTAAAACTTTGTAAAGAGGTTCAAACACTTGGCACACATGTTCTGATTCAGTCCAAAAAGAATGATCAAGCACTATACTTTCCACCATACGACCTGCATTTGAGCGGCTGAAATTGTGGTTGGCCCAATCTTCGCTAGTGAATAGTTGCTTTAACCCTGATTTCTTTTTAAGTAGGCTATCTAATGCAATATAGTTTGTGGCGAATCGAGTGGTAGCTGGACGAATAATTTCTCCTTTGCAAAATTCACGCATTTTTGCCAACAACCAACTGTAATTGTAAATATAATTTGTCATCGTTCTAGCTCTTTTTATGACATTGGAAATATTCTCTCTCTTCCCCATTGCCTCAAACATGAGATCAATACGATGTGCTGCACATGATGTCCAAAATACATTATGATGCTTCATTAACTTTTTTCTGGCTTTGACAAATGCAGAACCGTTGTCGGTCACGACTTGGACAACATTATGCTCTCCCACCTCCATGATCACATCCCTCAATAGTTTGTAAATATACTTGTAGTTCTTTATATGGTCTGAAGCATCAACAGACTTCAAAAAAATTGTCTTTCCCTTAGAGTATACCATGAAGTTTATGATAGACAATCTGGTCGGGCCAGTCCATCCGTCATACATGATTGTGCAACCATTAGTTTCCCACTTTGACCTCAACTTGTTGACATACTCGCTAATGTCTTTATACTCCATTTCCAAATATTTGTTTCTTACCTCATAGGGAGTAGGAGGTTGTACTCCAACACTGGCCTGTTGGCATCCCAATACCATATTTTTGAAATGATGTGATGATGCCTTCTCAGCAAGGACATTGTCATAGATAAAGAACTTGCTAATTAGACGCCCCATTCCCTCCTTCACATTACCGCCAGCGAAATAACTCCAAACACTCTTTTGGCGTGCTTTGGATGATTTATATAAACTTGGGGCCATTGATGGTGTTGGTTGTGATTCCCTCACA
Organism: Prunus persica; assembly: GCF_000346465.2. NCBI lineage: Eukaryota > Viridiplantae > Streptophyta > Magnoliopsida > Rosales > Rosaceae > Prunus > Prunus persica. Next base: position 21,776,420 of record NC_034012.1, read on the forward strand.
CTTGCTCCCCGTCTCATCTGTGCACCACCACTTGTCCCGGAAACTTGTGCTCTATTAGGAAGTTTGTGGAGGTGTTCTCTTTCCCATGCTGACTGTTTGGAGGCACGTAATGCTTGTTTAAAATTGCGTCACTCTTCAGGTCCCATGTCATCATCACATTCATCCTCATCGTCATCATCATCACTGTCAACCGCTTGGCCAATGACTTCTCCTCGTAGTCCAGCTCGAATATTTTCCATTCCATGTGTTTTCTTTTCCTTCTGGTGTTGTTTATTTTTTAACAATGTGGTGATGAATGCCTTCACTTCTGGGGGAACACTATCGCATCGTTGGACATTATTTCCTGGATCTAATCCACTAAGATGATACTTAAGTCGTGTCACTCCACCACTCTTTATTACCCGACCACAATATTTGCAAATTGAGCCATTTTTGTTTTCGTCTATTGGGTCTCCATGTTCCCAAGCTGGATCACGTTTAGTAACTCCACTAGACATCTTAAACGTACCTATATTTATTTGTCATAGAAATTAGGTAATTATTTTTGGCCAAAAAATATAATAGTGACGGTTATATAAGAGAACCTAAATAATAAAGTTATTCTACGGAAGAATTAAATAGGAAGCAAGGAAAATGATTGTAGGAATTTAAGTAATTACGAAAATAATATTGAATAATAAAACTTAATAATGAATAATAATCCAATTCGATAATAAAATAATAAATAACATTAAACATATTAAAATTATCCTAAGGAATAATTATACAACATTACTTAATTACTTCAAAGAATTAACATGCAAGTATTATTTGATTCTCATATCACATGCACCAGTTCACACAAATTTTTTGTTGTTGTATAAATTACAATAACATATATATATATATATATAAGTTTGTAAACTTACCTTAAATATGAAACTCTTTTTGTAAAGGCCAAATAGAATATGCATGGACCAACAAGAAAACAATAATGAAACAAGTGTAACAAAATGTGATGGAAGCATATAAAGTCTTTAATAATGAATTTAGAGACAATAAATACACATGTAAGTGACCAAATAAAGAATAGAAAAATTAAAAACCACATGTCATAGACTAAGTAAGTAATTGACACAATTTAAAATATAATACCACCAAAAATTTGGAATAGAGCAAACTAAATAACAATAATGAATGAGAATAACTTACTATGAACTTGCGGGGAAATTGAGGTTGATAGATGTTGAGAAAAATATGAGCATTATGTTTTGTTTTGGGGAGATGTTGAGAAACAAGGGACGGCATGGGACCATTTGATTTTATTTGTATATATAGAAATAGGATTACCTAACTATATGTATAGAAATATGACTACAACTAATTAGTTAGGTGAGTGGTTGAATGGTGGGGTAAATGAGTAAGTTGAAACGTGGTGAATAGTTGAAAAGTTGAAACTTGAAAACCAGCTCGCAAGTACTGTATTATATATATTAGATTACATAGTTTATAATCACAAACTTATGACCAGCGTGGTGGTTAAGAGGCTGCAATTTTCGGAGTGGAGAGGGGTTCGAGCCCTAGCGTGCGTGAGAGGGTGAGTGAGTTTAATTGTTTAATTTTTGAAAGTTCATATCGCGATATTATCGATAATATAGCGATATATTGACCATTTGAAGTTGCCAATTGAACGAAAATATCGGCGAAATTATCGAGGAAATTATCAATAAATTGACGATATATAGGTAGATTTGTGCGAAAATATCGCTGGCCAAAAAAAACGATAATTTCGTCGAAATATCGGCGAAATTATCGATTTTTCATACTGTGGTTATAATTCATATATTGTCAAATAAAAAATGCTACGAACTTAGTGATCATAATAGAATATTTAAAAGAATAAATTAAAGTTATTATGAGTAAAATAGAATAGAATATTTAAAAGAATAAAAAAATACGAATGCTATGAACTTTGAATTTATAACTTTTTTATTTTATCAAAAGGTATATTTTCATTAAGACAAAATAATGAAACAGTACATTGACTTCGAAACAGGTATAGGAGTTATATTGTAGCCTTATTAAAACATTGCCTTTAAAAACCCCTAAAGGAGAAAAATCCAGTCAAGAAAAAAGAGTACCACGACTCCTCCCATAAAGGCAGAACAAAGGACTAGGTGTTCTCACAATCTATCATCAAATATGACCCTAACCAAGGTGGAGCCACATCCTCCCACACAAATTTAATCCCTTCTCTTTATCCAAATTTTGCCAACAAATGTGCCACCTGATTTCCTTGCCGTGGCTGGAACACAACATCCAAGACTGCAGCATATGCTATTAATCATCGCACATCCTCCACTATATTCCCAACATTACTCCACCATCCACCATTCCTTTAAGCATAGACACTGTTTTCTGAGAGTTAGAAGCCAGAATAAAACTAGTATACTCATAAGCAAACATGGTTTGTAACCCCTCTCTTATTGTCGCAAGCTCCGTCCCCAACACACTTAAACCAGATGGACCCTTGTAAGCAAACCCACAGATAAAACCTCTAGTAGAATCCTGAAGACACCCCCAAGACCCCTGCTCCTTCCTTCCTTATCCAATGCACCTTTCTTCCTTGTTTGATCCACCGTACATGGCGAGGGACTCGATCGGTTTCAACTATAGTATTGCATGCTTTAAATTGCGCATGCCACTCCAATGTTTTAAACACAAGATCCTCCATAAGGCCCAACAGTTTCCCATGTACAAGATCATTATGCAACTGTCAAACTCTCCATAAACAACAAGCAAAAATTTTCAGGTCGTGGGAAGAGAGAATCCCAGCTCACCGCTCAAAGAAATTAGCAAACAAGCAACGCACCTTACCTAAACGTACTGAGAATGATGTACACCACCAGAACTTGCAGCTGTATTTACACTCCCAAAGAGCATGCCATGTACCTTCCTCAGCTTGACCACACCGCAAACAGATTGGAGTATGAGCAACTCTCCGCCGGAATAAATTTTGGGCAGTCAGCAAAATGTCAAAGCATGCCCACTAAAGCAACAACTTCACTTTATTGGGCATCCCCAACTTCCAAATAGCCTTCCAAAAAACACGTTGAGGCTCTGAATTTGAAGCACCCACACCATCACTGCTGTTCTCCTCACACTGACGAAGAGCCACATGATACCGGGACTTCACAGTTTATTTACCATTTTTCGAAAATAACCAATAACTACCATCTTCCAAAGGGGCTACGAAACCAAGATCAATACTTGCAATAGCATCACAATCCTCCTTACAAAAAGAAGTATCTAATAGAGGTAAATTCCAACTTCCTGAAGAAGTAAATAAATCTGCAACCTTCGCATCCCAGTTTAACCCATTGTTCATCAACGTCTTGAAAGTAAATGGTTTTGGTATCCATTTATTGTGAAAAACTCTTATTGAATTTCCATTCCCCACTCACCCCATGAAACCATCATGAAGCACGTCCCTACCCCATAAGAGAGCCCTCCAAATTAGAGAAGGAGAAGACCCCAATTTAGCTTGTAGGAAAGAACTAGTACGAAAATATCTTGCTTTCATCATCTGTGTGAGAAGAGAGGAAGGATCCTCTAGTAGTCTCAAAGACTGCTTGGCCACCATTGCTTTATTAAATGCTTCGAAATTCTTGAAACCAAGACCCCCAAAACACTTGGGTTGACAAAGTTTGCGCCAATCCAGCCAATGAATACTCCTCATCCCAGATTTTCCCCACCAATATCAACTGATCATAGCTGACAAATCATGATAGAGTTGCTAGGGTAGTTTGAAAACACTCATAGTATATGTAGGTAGAGCTTGCGCCACAACCTTAATATGCACCTCTTTTCCTGCTGTAGATAACAATTTCCCATTCCAAGTAGTAAGTAACCACAGATTCTCCTGAACAAATTGGAACATCTGGGTTTTAGTCCTCCTTGTCATCGTTGGCAGACCCAAATATTTTTCATGGCAAGCTACAATCTTTACTCCAAACAAATTCGAAATCAACTGTTTCATAATCGGATCAGTGTTAGGGCTAAAACTAGCTGCAGACTTATCAAAATTTATCTTCTCACTTGATGCCCTTTCATACAATTTGAGGATATGCAGTAGATTAGAGCAATCAGATAAATGAGCGTTACAAAAAAGAAGACTATCATTTGCAAAAAAAAATGAGAAAGAGTAAGCGCTCCCTGGGCAATAGACAGACCTTTTATACCTTTCGCCTGTAAGTCACAGGTAAGCAAGCCGACAACCCTTTCGCACAAATTAAAAATAAATAAGGCGAAAAAGGGTCTCCTTGCCTCAACCCTCGAGCATGGGTTATCATCCCTGAAGCAACACCTCTTACTTGGACAGAATACATAACAGTGGTTATATAATCCATTATTAACGTCACCCATCTAGCATTGAAACCCAAACGTTGCGTCATTCTTTCCAGAAATAACCACTCCACACGATGATAAGCTTTTGACATGTCGAATTTTAGCACCATCTTCTTCAATCCACTCTCACCGCGACATTTAATTGCATGAATACTTTCAAAAGCCGCAATTATGTTATCTGTTATCAACCGAGCTGAACAAAAGCACTTTAGTAATTGGAAATAATTGCTGGCACAATTTGTTTCATCTGGTTCACCAGAGTCTTTGAAATTATCTTATACAACACCGTACATAAGTTGATCGGTCTATACTCAGTCACTTGTGCCGGACACTCAGTTTTAGGGATAAGAGTCAGTAGGGTATGGTTTATTGTTTGCACACTACCCCTTCCATTAAGTATATTCAAACAGAAATCAGTAACATCATCACCAACTACCCTCCAATATTTTTGATAAAACAATGCTGACATACCATCCATCCCCGGGGACTTGGTGGGAAACATTTGCCCCAGTGCCTTCTCAAGCTCCTTCAGCCCGAAATGTAAAAGAAGTCGAGCATTCATCTCTCTAGTTACAGCTAGTTGTACAGCCTCCAGGATATCATCAAAGCCACATGAACCCATCGTCGTGAACAAGCCCTGAAAATAATCACAAAAAAATCTCCAATATCCTCCCTCGATGTACGCCACACCCCACCCTCATCAAGAATCCCTTTGAGCTTATTAATACGTCCTCGCTATTTGGCTTGCCCAAGGAAAAAACTTTGTATTTCGATCTCTAATTTTTTAACTAGGATATTCTTAATTTTTGCCTCCACATGACCTCCTTCTTCTTCAGCAAAAAATCCAACTCTCGTGATAAAAATAACTATTGATTATCAGTATCAGAATTAATACTTCTTCGTTGTAGATCATCAATCTGACCTTGTACACGATGGATGTGTGAAGAAAGATGCCCCCACACTGTCTTTATTCCATCGTTGTAGAGACCCTTGACAATCTTTCAACTTTTCCACCATGGTCCCTGTATTCCGTGCCTATGCACTTATAATGGTTTCCTCACAACCTTCAACCGTAGACCATATCTCCTCAAACATAAAACGTCGCTTTCCCGACCTTGACTTGAAAGCTTCAAAAAAAGTAAGAATAGGGAGGTGATAAAAAACAATAGAGTTCAAATGATGGGTATTGATCTCCGAAAATTGCAACCACAACTCTGCATTAGCCACCATTCGATCTAACCAAAGTGAAACCAAACCATCTCCCTGCCATCGGTTGGACCAAGTATACTTATATCCTTTAAAACCTACTGTCGTTAGACCACAGCCACCGAGCATCTCCCCAAAATCTAGCATCTAAGTCGTTGGCCTATAACGGCGGCCTAGATATTCATGAGCTTCAAGAATCTCGTTGAAATCACCTCCTACCAACCACGGACCCTTACCACTGTCGGCCAATCTTCTTAGTAGTTCCAAAGAATACTTCCTCAAACATGTTTCTGGATTCCTGTAAAAACCTGTAAAATGAAAACTAACTCGTTCCATACCACCAATGTAAGCGTCAATGTGTTTAGCCGAAAAGGATCGGATGGTCACATCCACCCCATGCTGCCACAATAGGGATAAACCGCCTAACCGTCCATCTCGACTAACACTGAAACAACTTGCCAATCCTAACTGTCGTCGCACCGCCTCCATATGACAAATTTTCTTCTTAGTTTCAGATAAGAACACAACTTGGGGCTTTTTATCTCTAAGAAGGAATCTTAGAGCACAGAGTGTTTGTGGATTGCCGAACCCACGAACATTTCTGCATAACAGTGTCATTGCTTGTGATGGGCCCTTAATTCGGGACCCATCACGGTTTGTCTAGATGTGCAAGACTCATTGATCAAATTACCCTCCCCACTTTTTTGTGAACCTCCTCTTTCTTTAGGGCTACCCCTAGCTCGAGCCCCTCCCACACGGAGCCACTTACCCTTTCGTTTATCCAGAAGTGGCTGCATATCAGCACCTGCCTCCACCTCCATCATCTTCTTGATCATCATCTGTTTACCTTTATTTCCAAATCCCCATCTACATCTTCTTGACATTTATCCAACATCTCGTAGATGGCAGTAACTAGTACTTCACAAAACTGTACAATAGATACTTCAGGGGCCAAGTTAACCGCAACCTTACTCCCTCCATCATCTACCCTTCTCCGTTTCTTTGATAATTGTCTTTCGACAAAATCTTCCATATCATCTTCCCTTACCACATCCTTCCCCCCATCGTCATGGACAGTGAAGGCAGCCTTGAAGGGCCTAACAACATCGGATACCCGCCTCTCTTATGCTCGAAACTGCACCCCTTGTGGACGAGCCACTGAACTCAACCTCCAGACCCTCTGATTTCAATGCACAATTGGTTCCCACGTGGTCAAGTCTTTCTTAAAAAAATGGGAGGCATTCATACTCAATTTCATATTGTTTTGCAGGTTCGTCTAGGGCTAGACGGAGCATCACACATCGCTTCAACAGTTCATTTATCGGCAAACTGACTCGAATACGAAGGAAGCATCCTAAATAGTCCTATTAAGCCCCCGATCAATCGTAATATAGGTGCCCAAAAAATTCCCTATCTTTTCTCCTATTGCTGGCGTCAGAAAGAGTGGTGGAATCCGCCGAACCCTAATGTAGAAACACTGGGTATCTAGCGGTACCAAATCAGGATCCACCTTGCCATCCGTAGCCGCAAGTACCAACAAAGCTCTATCAAAAGTCCAAGGGGATCCCCTAAAAAAAAAATTCCGATTGAATTCATTTTAAAAAGAAAACAATAACTGTGACGCCTCATCCAAAGAAACCGTCGTAAAGTCCTCTCGCGTATGCCAAATCTATTTCAGTGTCCCAAACAGCGCTTCCCCACCACAAGAAAGCGTTCCGCCTTTAACAATGCTATCTCTTCAACCCCAACTTCAAGAGCTTCAGTTTCCAAAATTGCCAATGTTCTATGCATGCCAGAGACTATTTCATCAATTGCCTCCATCATACAATCAAGACTCTCGAACACCAAACCTACAAAACTAGTGCCCAGACTATGGAAAACCTTGTGCAAATCAATTTTCCTATTCATATAACACAAAAACTCTCCTTATCATGCTTCAGAAGCAAGGAAGACTATGAAAAAACCTAGCATCCCCTATTGAAATACCGTTCGGCTCCTGTCGGGAAGCCTCACTACCGTTCTGTTTTCTGTGTGCTTGGTTCCCTTTATGTGGATAGTTGCTTTATTTTTATGGGTCTCTTGAAGCATATTTGACATGCTATCCAATCAATAACCATGTATTTTTCTTTTGTCGAGATCCACGAAAGGGCTTTATTGTCGCTCCAATTGAAGCTTTAGGCCAACCCATCAATTCCTTTTTCGACTTTTCTTCTTGTACCTACACAAGCCAACCCATTAATCTTCTAAGCATGAGCATGGATGCTGCAAAAATAATTATATATGGAATCCTCTCTCTTCAACAGCCACCTATACCACAATACCCACCGACATCCCAACCATAACTCATTACTGCCCCATCTGCCTCATCCTTCTCTCTCCTCTATCTCTTCCCCCTCTCTTCACCATCCACACCAGAACAGCCACTGACCTCCCTCCCAGCCATCACCAAAAAGTCAGTTAAATCCACCTTGAAAAAAACATTGAATCACAACTAGTCCTGCAAAACCCAAAAATTGAAAGATGAGATCTTCTCACTAGATCTGAGGTGATGGTGTTTAGTGGGCGTGCGAATTCGAAGGAAAACGGATTCTGTCGCTAATGGGCAAGTCCGATGAACTAGCGGCTCCAACGAAAATCAAGGAGAGGCAGTGGGGAGTGTGGGTTGGGTTGCATTGGAGTGGGATGGGGAGGGTAGGTGGGTGTGAGTTTTGGGTTCGAACAAACCCCTTTCAGATTGAAGAGAGAGAGAGAGAGAGAGAGGGGTAAGAGATAGAAAGGGAAAATAGAGAGAGATGAGGGGTTTTTGGTTCACTTTTCTTCTTGTACCTATACAAACCAACCCATCAATCTTCTAAGCATGAGCATGGATGCTGTAAAACTAATTACTTATGCAATCCCCTTTCTTCAACAGCTACCCACACCACAATACCCACCGACATCCTAGCCATCACTCATTACTGCCTCATCTGCCTCATCCTTCTCCCTCCTCTATCTCTTCCCCTTCTCTTCAACAGCCATCCACTGACCTCCATCCCAGCCATCACCAAAAATTCAATTAAATCCACCTTGAAAAAAAATTTGAATCACAAATAGTCCTGCAAAACCCAAAAATTGAAAGATGAGATCTTCTCACTAGATCTGAGGTGGTGGTGTCGAGTGGGCGTGCAAATTCAAAGGAAAACGGATTCTGACGAGGATGGGCAAGTCCGATCAACTGGCGACTCCGACGAAAAATCAAGGAGAGGCGGTGGGGAGTGTGGGTGGGTGTGGGTTAGGTTGCATTGGAGTGGGATGGGGAGGGTATGTGGGTGTGAGTTTTGGGTTCAAACAAACCCCTTACAGATCGAAGAGAGAGAGAGAGAGAGAGAGAGAGAGAGAGAGAGAGAGAGAGAGGAGAGAGATAGAAAGGGAAGATAAAGCCATTTAATTATTTTTTCTTTTGGTTCTTTTTTTTTCGATTTGTTTTTTTAATTTAATAATTGTTTAAATGGTTAAGTTCCAATTTTGTCCCTGCACGCACCCAACACGTGTGTCTTAACTGACGGAATGGGTCAATTGGACTTGATTTGCAGAGGAAGTAAAGAGTGATGACCAAAATTAAATTCGACCCTAACCCCAGTGATCAAAATTGTAATTACCTCTAATACCTCAAGCATGAGTGTGTGTCGTGTACACCAATCCTGGACATCCTACGGAGTCTTGTCCAAGTTTGTATGGTGATGGGGAAGAGATGGCTCAAGCAAACTATATGCAACAACAAAAGATAAGAAACGCCCCATTTTCTAACACATATAATACTGGATGCCGTCAATACCCTAACTTTGGATGGAAGAATAACCAAAATGTGTAATCAGCCCTAGTTCAGCAAAATTAGTTTGTTCCTCAACAAAATGCACCAGCACCACCTCTTAGTCAAGGTAAGTCTTTAGAAGAGTTAATTGATTCTTTGACTTTTACCACTCAAGGTTTTATGTAGGAAACAAGGTAAACAGAAGCACAAATGTCCACAACAATCAAGAGTCTTGAAAACCAAGTTGGACAAATTGCAGCCTCATTGGGTCAAATAGAGCCAGGGGAAGCTTCTGAGCCAAGTAATTTCAAATCCTAATGGAGGCCATGAAATCGCAAAGGTGATTGCTCACCGAAGTGGAAAAGAGGTGGGAAATGATGACAAAGAGAAGGATGTGATCAATTTGACAAAGGTGGAGAGAAATTCATTCAAAATCGTGGTTGCCCCCTCTCCCAAGCCTACGGTCGCAAGTGACAGCTCTAAGGTAAGTTCGCTTGTGAATCATTCGATTACTTCAAAAGTTCCCTTTCCTCATAGGTTTATGAATTCAAAGAAGGAGCAAGCTTCAAAGGACATGTTAGAGAATTTCCCAAAAAGTGCAAGTGAACATTCTTTTGCTCGATGGAATCTAGCAAATTCCAAGCTATGCAAAGTTCCTCAAAGAGCTTTGTACAAATAAGAGGAATTTCAAGGAGAATGAAACCGTGGCCTTAAGTGAGGAAGTCTCTGCACTGTTGCGTACATTGCCTCCTAAACTAAAGGATCTAGGGAGTTTTAGTATACCTTGTATAATTGGCAATAAAATGTTTGAACATGCTTTATTAGACTTAGGTGCTTCAATTAAGTTGATGCCATTTTCTGTTTATGAATCTTTGAATTTAAGTGCGCTTTAAGAGACTTCTGTGAACATACAACTAACGAAAAGTCTAGCTCATGATTTTAAAGAAGCACTTCTTGGGAGGTAACCCAAGTTCTAAAAACTTTTTTGTTTTGTTTTTTTGTTTATCGTCTTCTTTAATTATTAGTTTTGGTTAATCATATTCCTGCTTTGTCTTAGGTTCGTTGGCATTCAAAGAAACAAGTTGTGGGTGCTTGAGTTCATCACGTTGTCTATCTTCTCTCACTTCGACAAATTCTACGCTTTGCTCATCCACACACCTACAAAAACCTAGGATGTTCTCACACCCTCTCTCTCTTTAATTGCTTTTGCATGACTTAGTTTTCTTAGTCCAATCGGTTGCCCATAATGATTGACTAGTCTGCTGGCACTTTACTCCCACATTGTATATCAATGTTATAGTCCACCTTTTCAAGTTTTTGTTTCTCATTAGGATTAGCCTTTTGTCTTTACTTTTTAAACGTTTAGTTTTTATTTAATTAGTTTGTGTTTTTTTTTTCTTTCTTTATTTTTCATTTTCTCCTTATGAATTTTATATATAAAAAAAGAAAAATTCAAGGAACCCAAAAATATGTTCTTTTACTTTGAGTCTTGTTTTTATTTGTTGTTAGTAGTCATTTCCCAATTCTATGATGAGATTTGGTCTTTATTTTCAATTAACTTTCAAGAAAATGTGAGCATGTCATTAATTTTTTACATTATCTTTGTGTTAGCCATACTTTGATGACTAAACTTGGCAAATCATTATGCATATAGCTGTGTTGATATGATGAGGATTTCACATTAATTAAATTTCCAAATAAGAATTAGTGTAACTCTCATTATGTGAGCTTTTGAGCCTATATGCTTGATAAGTCCATAAATATACTCATTTATGTACTCTTTTTACTTTGGTTTTGTAAGAGAATTAGATTTAAAAAGGGCTTATTACTTTATTTTTCTGATTTTCAGCTTTTCTGCGCTCTTAGAAGGTTTTTAAGGGAAAATCCACTTTTCAGAGGAATTTTAGCGCAAGACCAATTGGAGATGAAATCTAACATCTTGAAGTTCAATCTATGATTTTTCTAGAATTTTCTACCGAGCCAATTGGTACAGTATTACAAGTAAAGTTAGCCCACGTGCAGACAGGACAGTTTCGTACATGTTACGTGAATGTGAAGAAACGGAAGCCTTTCCGAATTTTTCAAGTTACGTGCTATATATGGTTGGAAAGATAAGACATTTATCTTTCTAAAATATATTTTTAATGATTTTTCTACACGGTCAAAGATCCCCAAATCGTGTGAACATTGGGCTGAGCTGTATTTCCCAGTGGAGTTAGGAATTGTGATTTTTACTTTCCTATTTGGATTCCTTGTTTACCAAGACTTCTTGGACGACTTTTTAGTCAATTTTAGGGTTTAGAACTCTGATATAAGTGATATAAAAGACGAGCCAAGGCCTGAAAAAAAGCATTCACGTCCTAAAGAGATCAACGGCGCAAGAGGAGAAAGCTGCGAACGAGTTCTTTCTTTTCCTTCCTTCTTTTAATTTTCAGTTGTTATGTATTTATTTTTGAGTTCATCCAAGACCATGAGTAACTAATTTCTTGTTAGTTAGGGCTTAATCTTGAAGCCCTAAACATGATTCAATTTTATAAACAAGTTTAATGGATTTTTAGTTTCTACAAGCGTGATGATTTTGGTTTCTCTATGTTATGTGAATTCTGATATTTTGTTTCTTTGAGTAGCTAACTTAGAAGCATGTATTGGAATTAAATTGTTGTAGAACATAGGTCAATTGCCATATTGAATGTGTTCTTGTTTGCAACGAATAATTGGGTTAAGAACTAGTTATGAGAAATCGATTCTCGAATTCCTAATAACAAATGCCATGTTTTAGGGTTTTTGTGACACTCATATTCTCTTTGATCTTAATGGATTCTTGATTGTTAATTTGAGTAAATGCCATACTAGATTTCAATTAAGAATACACGTATTGATGTAAATGCCATACACTTTACATACACTTAAGAGAGAACCATACAACTCGAGTCAAATGCCATGATCTTGTTGTGAGTGTCGTCATCATATGCTTGCTAGAAATTGATTATCTATTGTTGTTTATGGATTGATTGATTGTTTGGAGGTGGATAGTAAGTCCTATCTATTGTTCTTGATTGATTTTAAACCAATTTCTCTTAAACTCTAATTTAAATTCTCTTTTGTTTCCTTTTCCTTATTTTGTTTGATTCACAAAAACAAATCAAAACCCCCCTTGGTGTTGGCGTGTGTTTGGAAGTCCTTTGTTTTGATTTTCATTGCGTGACATTGATAAACATCTCTTTAGATCACAATCTCCGTGGGATCGACCCTTGCTTGCTTACTATACTATCATTTGATTTGTGCACTTGCAAGGTTTTAATATTGTTGTTAAAATTTACCAACAATGCTTTTCTTTCTTGAGCGCTACATTGTTATTCTATTATTTTCTTGTCTACAAGTCGTTGTGATCTCATTGTTCTTTGTTTTCGTCAAGTACTTGAGGATATTTAAATTGTTTGCTAGAACTACTTTCATTATCTATTAAAAGATATTACATCTACACATATACGATATACGTCACTTCATTTTTACTTATCTCAGGCAATGTGGGTTTTGGTACCACGTATGGTCAACACAATTCACCCATATTAGAGGTCTGGATGGTCGGACTCTATTACCAAATTACAACACATTTCTTAAAAAATTTATTGTTTGATTTGGACCCAGATGGTTTTGCTCTTGGGATTTGAAATACAAAATATATCTTACTATGAGTGGTCATTTTAGAAGATACTTGTGGCCAAATTGACGGTTTTACCCCTCCCATAGACGTTCAAATTGAAGGAATTTGATGGAAGGATTGAATGTCACGAATAGGAGAGTTGGAAGACCAAAATAAAACTCTAGTATAAGTTTAAGGATTATTACGGTTAAAACCCCTAAAAATAAACAAATGTGGACAAGATTCAATTAAACAAATATTAAATAAAGAAGTGAACACGGGCTTAGCAAAGTTGGTTAGAGCGGATGAGCTCTCTATTATGCACCCAACTTCGAATCTCCTTCTATGTAATTTAGATTAGATTAAAGTAGAATATGGTTTGTATAAAAAAAATTAATTAAATAAATTAATTATATCTTAGTTTTTTTTAGTACAAAAGATAGTCTAAATCGAAGGAGAAGGAGATTTCTCACACACACAATTATGATGCCGTAGGGATTCAAACCTGAGACATTTGATCTGCAAATTAAGGCTCTTTCCCACTCGGTTAGACATCGTTGGCTATATCTTAGCTTGGGTGAGATTTTCATTTTTGTAAAAAAGTGATGTGAGTTTGCATTTGTGCTAGAGGTCAATGACTCGTTTGGGATTGCTTTTCTAGAAAGAACTTCTGCTCATAAGTGCTTTTAACAAAAAACGCTTTTATTATAAAGTTGTTGAAAATTTCATAAAAAATCAAAGTGCTTCCTGAAAAAACACTTGGAAGTGCTTCTGAAAAAATCTTCAGAAAACGCTTCTATGACTTAAAAGCACTTAAACGCCGTCAGAAACGCTTTTAATTGTTAGAAAACACTTTTGGCCCAACCAGAAGCCCCTACGTAACGGACCCCAAGTAATTTCAGCGTAATTAGGTGATTCCGGGTCGGGTGCAATGAGTCAAATACTTGAGGGGTGCATTTGAACTCCCAACCAATGTACTAAAAACCCACCAAAAGAGGCAGGACTAAAGAGTAGCCTGTGTCTGTGTCTATACATACGGGCAATTGGCAATTGGTGTCGTGCGGTGAAAGAAATGGCGGAAACATCATCGTCGTCGTCTTCAACAAAGTCGGATGAAGAAAAAGTAGAGATGCTGGACCGCTTGCTCACACGTCTGGCTCTCTGCGACGACTCCAAGCTCCAACCCTTACTTTCCAAGCTTCTCCCCTTCACTGTTTCCTCTCTTTCTTCTAACTCCTCCGCCGTCCGCAACAAGGTCTGTTTTCTGATTGAGTTTGCTTCAATGAATTTCTTGAAGCTCCTGACAATAATTGCTACAAATATTAGTTTTACTTGTATATAGCTGAGTTTGTTAATTGGGTTTTCAATTCTATGAACTTAAGAATTAGGATACGGATTTAAATTTTGAAATTGGGGTTTTTTTGTTACTTGGACAGGTTCTTGAGATATTGAGTCACGTGAACAAGAGAGTAAAGCATCAACCTGAGATTGCTTTACCCTTATCAGAGTTATGGAATATATATTCAGAAGCTAATGCTGCTTCAATGGTGAGGAATTTCTGCATCCTCTATATCGAGATGGCAATGGATCGTGCTGATACAAAGGTATCTATCTCCATATTCTATATTCCATTTTTCTCCTCTCGTATGGCATGTTGGGTTTGTTTCAAAGGACAGCTTTTGATGGTAAGACATCTTTCATGTTCTGTTATAGGAAAAAGAAAATTTGGCAGCTACACTTCTGTCCGGTGTTTCCAAACTCCCTCTTCAGCACCACGAAATTATACTCAGACTCGCTACCAAGGTATTTAAATGCGTCATCTGCTTTTGACTGTCGTGTAGTTATCTAAGCCCCTTGTAGCTCAATTATGCTGTTTGAGCTCTGTCTGTTAGTTCTTAGTTAGTTGATGAGTGTGTTGGAAAGATATGCACATAATCCTTACTACTTGCAGAACATACTGGGTGTAATTTAAGAGGGATAATATGTTATGTTTTTGAAGAAACAGGAAGTTCACATAAATTTATGGGGTTTATATCTTAGGCAACCAACTTTAATAGAAGTAAGTGAGTTCTGATTTTCTGTTGGCTAGGATTATACGTTGGGATTCAGAATCTTTTCATGTCAGGCTCTTACTTTCTTGGTGTGTTAAATCTTGATCATTGGGCTGGAAGTAATATATCCAACGTGTTAGGCCAAATTAAGCTTTCAAATGATAATAAAATATGAAAAGCATTAAAGAAAGAGGAGTGAAGTAGGTGAAATGGATGGGAAAATGGCCTCCCTTAAGTTAATAGTGGGCACATAATAAGTGAGACTGTTTAAATCTGATGGTTCTAGGATGGGAAAAGCAAATCTCAATCCAAGGAATATTTTACAGATAGGAGTAGACATGACGTGTTTCTTAGAATTCTAAAAATAAGTTCATAATCTTGTTCCAGTGGATCGTTAGTGAACAATTTAGCATTTTCTTGGTGTTCTGGTTCTGTCAAATGGAAAGTTATTCTAGTTGAATGATAAAAAGTGGTTTTATCAACCAGGATGTAGTTGGGATTTAGGCTTGTTAGAGTTGGGTATGGCAAAAAAAAAGTGTACATTTCGTATAGTGAATTGGAGAAGCTTTGAGACTTATCGAGCTATTAGTATCCAATTTATTTGACGCTCAATTTGTATGTTGATATAATTTAAAACAACTAGTGAATTCATGTTGCATAATTTTGGGTTCTTTTGGGACATGAGTATGCATAACTATTGATTCTCATTTGATTACAGGTCATGGGTGAGTGTCACTCAAGTGGTGTAAATGATGAAGTTGCTGCAAAGTATAAAACGATATGTTATTCTCAGGACAGGAAGTTGTTTCTTGAATTTTGCCTTCATACAATTTTGTATCAACAATCATCTCAAAGGTGTGGAACTTGGTTTAGTACTGGAGCAGTATATAAATCTCACAGCATTTCTTTCTTCTCTTAGAACATTTCTTTTGTCATATCATACTTAAAGTACTCATGCTTCACAGCAGAGAATGCCCACCTGGACTTTCGATTGCTCAAACCCACAGTGTTACAGGGAAACAACCATTGAAAAGTGATATACTTCTAACAAGAAAGGTAAATCTAGTATGAGTTGGATTTTTTAATCTTTGGATATTGTGGATCTTTTTTCCTCATAGGTAGTGTTTTACTGCCATTATTTTTTGGAGCTTATAGATGGTTTTTACTAATACTATATTTGTTCTGCGTGTTTTGGGTATGGGGGAGAAACTACAATACATTTGGTTCTTATCTCCTGTTGTTTGGTGGGAGAGGAAAAGGATGATAGATAATATTAGAAAGTGTTGTTCCCTTATATGATTAGAAATAGGAGGAAAAGAAGAAAGGGGTAAATGTTTGATTTGATTTACTAAAATCCCTTTTCTTTTATTTTCACATATTTTTACTAGATTTGTAATCCTTCAATGGTTATGATGACAAAAAAATTAAACATGCATTAAAACCTCTTCTGTTCTTTTCATTTCCAAAAGTATTTTTGTGGGCTGAAGGGAAAGGTTCCCCTCCCATCTCCTATATCCCCTCATACTTCCAAATGTACGAAAGTACCCTCTTCCCCCTCCTCCTTTTTCGTTTTCCTTCCTTCACCTTTCTCTCCTCCTAAAGAGAGGGTCAATCTAAATTAGAACTTTTTTTTTAATCACAGTTAATGCATATTCATGTGTATATGCATCCTTATTTTTGCCAATAACTACATTATTCACTTTGATTTTCTGCAAGCAGTTAGGGATCTTGAATGTTATTGAGGCTATGGAGCTGGCCCCTGAGCTTGTTTATCCTCTATATGTGGCTGCCTCTGTAGACTGGTACATTCTAATTTCCCCATTATTACTGAAATTTAGCCTTCTTATTTTGTTACGTATTTGATATGTGGATTTGTATTTTAATAATTGATTGATTCTAGTCAAGAGCCTGTTGTTAAGAGAGGGGAAGAGCTTCTAAAGAAGAAGGCTGCTGGAGCCAACTTAGATGATTCAGACCTCATAAACACACTTTTTTTGTTATTTAATGGTACACATTATAAAGCTCTTTTGTTCATTTTAATTCATTTACCGTGTTAGTAATTTATACATAGAGTAAGATTTTAATTCGTGGGTTCATTGTTCTATTGTTATTTCATTCTTGCAATAATTGTTTAATGCCCTTCTACGGAGATAACTGTGTTCTACTCTACTACTGGTAATCCTTATGATCAGAATACTAGCATACTGTGGTGATATTTTATTGTTTCATGACCATTTTAATTTTCACCTATAAAAACTAGAGTCTTGTTCTGAATATGGATTAACATGTACGTGGTTAAGATTATAGCTGCATTACTTAGCATATCTGACCTTGGATAGGTTGGATAACTTGCCTAGCTATCCTTTCTAGTGGGTTAGGGTTTAAGGAAAACCGGGTTTTGAAATATTACGGTTTGAAGGGGTAATAGGGTTTGGCTTTTAAGAGTATCTAGTGAAAGGATTTGAAGGACATTAAGAGCGCATGCCTCAAACCCAAATAATGCAATGTTCTGTTATCAAAAGCCTTACTTCTTGATTAATTTTGGGTTCTTAAGCTAGATGTTGTTTGTTGAATTAATTACTTGTCCACTTTACCGTACAGTTTCTTTTACATAATAAAATTTCTTCTTTTCGAAAAAAAATTCTTAAAATGTAAAGAAACACTAGAAGAAATATTTTTCCAAACTTTGAGTTCAAAGAGTGAAACTTGGCTTCATAGTCATGTTGAGGTTCTGGGATGTCGTCACAAAGGGTTTTGTAATTGTGTATGTTTTTTTAACTTGTAAATGAAATACAGCAAAGCATTTATACTGCCTTATTGTCATGCCTTCTTGCTTTCATAGTCATGTTAAAAGTTTCTATCACCAGCTATACTTTGATGAAAGTTATGATTTTGTTTTATTTGATGGAAAAATTTGAGCACATCACTTATCCTTCCCCATTCAATGGGTAGTAAATATTAAAGGAATATTCTACTATGTTATTTGGCTTAATTTCACGTTTACCCCCCAAACAATTACACATCTCATTTTTTCCCTTGAAACATAATTTGCCTCACTTCACCCCTTAAACTTGTTCCTTGTTCAAACAGGATAAAACTGGATACAACGGAAATACAACAATAAAAAAAGCCAGTTAAAGGTCTCTGGAACTACAATAGACATCAAACCCTACGCATTGTAATCAGATGTGATTATTTTCCTCAAATACTAGGAACTCTTGTGCTTTAGGGTTTTGTTTATTTTATTTTTATCTTTCCAGATTTCTCCTTTTAGAAAAAAAAAAAAAAAAATCTTGGCTCCAACGGTGGTTGGAGTAATATTCAGTCCTCATTTCTACAGTTTTTGTACTGTATTATATCCATCAACATAAAATTTGGACTCTATTTATTTCTTTTGACAAGAATTAAATTTTGTTTTAACTTTTAGCATTAAATTCATCATTTATAAAATAAATAACATTCAACTTATGTAGGTACTGCTGGAGCTCAAAATGTTGCTCCCGAATCTAGAGTCACTCCTGCAAATCCTGCTTTGAAAGCAAAACTTGTATCTATTTTCTGCCGGTCTATTACAGCAGCAAACAGTTTCCCTTCAACTTTGCAGTGCATTTTTGGTTGCATATATGGTATGCATATTATCTTCTTAGCATTAATTACACTTGCATTTCTATATATTTAACCCAAATTTCTGTAATTAAATAGTTCTTGTGAGTGTTAAATAAGTATTCTATGCATATCTGGAGTGGACGATTTTGCTGAAATTTCGAGGAAATTGCAGTCATATGCCATGGTAGAGAGGTTTTTAGCAAAGGAGTCTAAGAATGTAGCAAGATTGAGTGTTCCAAAAATCACACATGGCCAGTGGAGTCTTTCTCACATCAGAACCAACTCACTGTTCTCATCATCTAACTTTTATACGTGTCACGTCAGGCCCAATGGCTTATACCCCTCTCCAAAAGAAGAATTATTTCCATTTTATGTTATCTTAGTGTTGGGTATGAGATATAATACTCTACTGATTATTTATTTGATATGCTGTAATTTGGTACTTAATAGGAAGTGATACCACATCAAGGTTGAAGCAGTTGGGAATGGAATTCACCGTCTGGGTGTTTAAACATGTAAGGACCTTCTGATTTGGTTTTGGGTTATGCTTTTTATTGTCGAACTTCTTTGTGACCTATGAAGGTGTTAAATACTTGCCGAGTGATGTTTAACACCTTATACAAGGGTTCCGCATACTTAACTTTGTACCCTTTCATGATTGGGTCCACTATAAGGGTTCCACATGTTAACTTTATGGTTGTTGTAGTAAGTTAAGAAATATAATGTGTTCAGCATTAAGGTTAGTTTTTTTAAGTTGTCTCCTCTTTATTTATAGACCAAAAAGCTAAGTCATTTATTTATTTTTTTTCAGAAGAAAGATAAATTATTTAATGAAAAGCAAATTACAATCAGTGGACAATCAGTCCATATCAACAGATATGAAACTAAAAGCACTCCTTTGGCAAGAAGTCATTAAACATATACTACAATGAGAGACAATTACGACTAAGCTACAGACCCAAGAATTTAACAATTCTAACCATCAACTCTAGCCAGGCCCCTTGCCAGTTCACTTTATGAGTATAAACAATGACGTAATCTTATACAATAATACTAGGGAGACCACATTTTGTACCACAATTTAATACCCTGTGATGTGGGCATTGAGGTTTACATGCCATGTCAATTTATGATTATATCTCAGTGGATATATCAATGTGGTACTAAAAAGTGGTACAAAAATGTGGCTACCCTAGCAATACTAAATCTTAAAATAAGGTTAAAAACCATCTTGGAGAGTGACCTGACATGGTGACTGGTAGAGGCTGGTATTACAATATTTTCCTGTTAATCAAATAATATGTTAATGATTCTTATACTTTCATAATTTATATAAATATATATATGATGCAGGGATAGCACCAAATAGTTTGTAGGTCCCGTGGTTAGTGTCTGCATACTTTTGTTTGAGGCTTAGATCTCAAATTTAGAGACAAGATGACATGTGATACTAATTTTTCCATGCTAGTTAAATGAGCTCACAAGATTGCCTGAACTGGTCTAGGTTCAGTGTTCGTCCTGCTCGACTAGTGGTCAGAAGGGTTCAAAGTTGGTCAATTGTAAAATGGTTTAATGCAGAAGGATTTGGATCATGTTGATTGGGGTTTCCTAGACTTTGTTCTGGCTAGAAATTGTTTTGGGAGATCAAGGAGGACTCAACCAACTTTTTAGTTGTCATTAATGGTAGACCCGGGGGTAGTTTTGAAGTGTCATGGGGCTTGGACAGGTACACCCCCTTTTGCTGTCTCTTTTGTGATTTAATGGTTGATCTCTTGACAGTTCAGTAGGTTGGTGGGTTTGGCTAGTGAGTTCAATTTGATTCAGTGCTTTGAGGTTGGTGTGAAGTGAACTCAGTTGTCCCATCTTCTGTTTCCTAGATGACACCATTTATTCACTTCAGGATAATATGGTTAGATTCGTTAATCTGGTTGAGATTATTTTGTTATTTGGGATGGGTTTGGGTCTTTGGATAAACATGTCCAATAGTGGTTCGGTGGGTATTGATCATAGGATTGTGGAGTCCAAAATAGCTGGGCGGCCTTTGACTTAAATGAGGTTTCCTTTAGGTGGTAAGCTGTGTTCTTTGAGTTTTTGGGATCCTGTAGTGGAAAATTTCCTGAAGAAGCTGGGTGAAGGAAGGCTTCTCTCTCTATAGGTGGTTGGCCCGTCTGGATTTAGTCAGTCTTAAGTAGTATTCATGCTTCAACATATTTCATGGCTTGTAATGCTTTTGTGATTGATCACTGAAATTTGTTATTTTTCCATTATTTCTGTAGAGTTACTATTCAATTGACATTTGTTGTGCTCCACCTTTTTTTTTTATTTTATAGTTTTTATTTATTTATTTTAAAGATCTCTGTGTGCAGTCAAAGATTGATCAACTTAAACTCATGGGCCCTGTTATTCTGAGTGGAATTCTGAAGTCACTTGATACAGTTTCAAGTTCAGAATCAGGTTTGCTTCCTATGCAATGAACGTTGTTAAACTTCTGTTCATTTGCACCTTTTACAATTAGATGAAAATGGCAGAATTTCAATCTGATTGATATAGTGCACTAAATCTACCCAGATGTTACTGTGAGGGACTCCAAAACTTTTGCTTATCAAGCAATTGGGTTGCTTTCACAGCGTATGCCTCAACTTTTCAGGTTCAATATCTTCCTTTTTGTTTCTTCTGGTTCCAGTTTTTATATTCTTTGACTTTGTAAATATTGTTCTCCTGATGTTCCTTTCATGCTTTGTGTTAGATTTTATAGTGGAAAAATATTTGAATACATGTTTCCCTCCTTCCAGAGATAAGATTGACATGGCTGTGCGCCTTTTCGATGCACTGAAGGTGGAGACCCAGCATTTTCGCCTCAGTATTCAGGAAGCAACCAATTCCCTTGCCACTGCTTACAAGGTATGGCACATGTTTTCTACTGGTTGAAACTAGGATAATGTTTGTCTATTTCGTGGAATCCTATTCATAAAGCTTTTGTTTGGCCCAGAATTTAGAAATATCAATTTGAACAAGCCGTTGAGTTAGGTTCATTTCCCCTTCTTTTTGATAAGGAACAAAAACCATTGATTTAGAAGCAAAAACAAAAAGAGGGCAGAAGAAGTATGACCATTTTTTGTTTTGTAATGTTTTCCTTTCCACTCCTCTATGATATTCAATTGCAGGATGTGCTCATTTGGCATGGTTCATGGTTGTTCGTTGTATTCCTGAAAGAGTTGGGATACTCTGATTGCTTGTACTGCATTGTACTGTGAGAGTTATAAGCTTTGGGGAAAAAAGAGGGATATGGTGCTAGGGAGATGTCTGTGATGACATTTTTGGGTGGCATTGATCATATAAACAATGAAATAATAGAAAATACTTTGAGGGAGGAGTACTCACTCAATGTCTTTGGAGATTTTGCCCAGAAAGAAAGGCATTATGGCATAAGGTAATAAAAGCAAATATGGGTTACCAGACAGATGTTGGGATGCTAACATAGAGACGTTGGGATGCATAGAGACGTTGGGATGCTAATATAGAGACTAAGGGGAACTTCTGGAATCCTTGGAAGGACATTTCTCAAGGATATAGATCATTTCAGAATATCTGGAAGTTGGTAGTTGGGAGAGGGCTTAAGGTGAGACTCTGCGATGAAATTTGGATAGGGGAAAATTCATTGGAAAATGTTTTTCCAAGGTTGCATAGGCTTACCAAGGCATCATGGAATGTCCATTGCAAATTGAACAAATACATTCTCATTCCCTTTATAGCTGGGATTTTTGTTTTTGGAGAAATCTGAGAGAGAGAGAAATGGTGGACTCAATTCCTCGTGAAATGTTTTTCCAAGTGCTTTTACATAAACCTCTAATCACCAGATTGGAATCCCACCGTGTCGCAGCAACATTAGCACAAATGTCAATGTTTGTTCAAACCAGTAGGACCATAGAAACTGAAATTTTGGCAGTATTGGAGAGAAATTTTGTTGACACTTGCTGTCATTGTTGTCAAAATGTTGCGAATATTGGAGCGATATTCTCTTTTATTTGTATTTTTCTTCACAATTGTTTTGGTTCTTATATAGATATAATACTTTAAGCTTTTCCAAATCTATTTCATTCCCAGTTTTATTTCACTCTCTCTCATTTGTTCTAATTACCAGTTCTGTATATTCAAATTATTGATACTGGTTGTTATCTGCCTTTAGGGAGCTCCATCAACAGTGTTAAAGGATCTGGAGACACTTTTGCTGAAAAATTCTCAAGAGGTGTCATACTTTTGCTTTTTTTAGAGTATTGGTGGCACTAGTTTTCTTTCATTTATCTCTTTTCTCCATTTATCGGATTTGAATATATTATTTAATTGGGTTTCATAAATTAATTTCCTAATGGAAGCCTGATTACGTGGTGCTTGCTGTTCACCAGGAACAAAGCGAAGTACGATTCTGTGTAATGAGATGGGCGACTTCTTTATTTGATTTGCAACATTGTCCAAGTCGTTTTATTTGTATGCTTGGGGCAGCTGATACTAAATTGGATATAAGGTATTGAAGTTTCCATTTTGCACTTATTATAGTATACTCAATACCGTCACATGCTGCAAGACGTATGTAAGGAGGAATCTATTGATCCTGCATCGAGCATTTTAGCCTCTTTTTAATACATCAATCTTCATCTTATCTTTTCAATGTACTCTTAGGAATTTCTACTACTATTTATGTCGGTCAAAGACCTACGACCTCCCTCAATCATATTCTCTCTCTTTCTTTTGCCCATTAGATGCTGTAAAAAATAATGATTATAGGTTTCTTATTAGCTACTACCATTGGCCAACCAAATAGGCAATGGTTCCCTAAACATCCTTTTTGGTTTATGTTGCACAATACACAAATGTTAGTGTATTGTGAGCTTTGTCGGCTCAGCTCTAGTGTGCTACGAGCTTGAGCCTTTGTTTTCAATTGTCACTTAACAAGTTATATGAGGCTTGGTCAAAGGTTTTATTTATGTTATCCACGATAAATAATTTTTCCTTTAATGCAAGTCATTTGAATAAAAAATCTTGCTCTTGTTTCTTTTTGTTGGCATTTGGTCCTTCAGTGTAATATCGATTATATGTTAATGGACGGGGCTCCAAAGAGGTGGTTATAGGTTAGATAAATGTGGTTTACCAGTGCAATTATGGTTTACATGTCAATGAGTGGGATTCTATAGAGGTGGTTGAAGCCTTTAATTTAAAGGTTGGATAAATCTTGTATACACCTGTGAAATTGGCTATTTTTTTTTATGGTTTTTATTTCTTTTATCTGCTTGGGTGGCTGGTTTTTTCCTGGTATCGTTTTGTTGGCCTTTTCTGCTGGTGGGTTTTATTGTTTGGTAAACCTCTATACTTGTGATATTATCTATCCCCATACTGGTGTGCGTTAGGATACATTGATGGAATGAGAGATTCAAAAGAAAATCATATCATGAACACTACACAATGGAGCAAAATAAATGGACAAAGAAAATGGGGCTATGTTCAGCAAATTCCTGCCTATGCCCGTTAGACATTTTTGTTCATCACTATCATGACCAAGGAAGGTATTGGTCGTATGGGCACACCACTCATACAGCCAACACTACTCCAAAAGGGCTAGTTATAATAAGAGTCCAAGTATACAAGTGATGTGAGACTCAACACTCTCGCATAAACCAGAGACTTCCCGATTTGAATCCCTGATGTTCTTGTCAGGGGGCACAATCTAATCTCTGACAGGATCCAAACTTGTGTTGCAATGCCCTAAACCATAAACCCAAAATTTCAGACCTTCAAACCCCCCAACAAAGGTGAAGAAACAAACAGAGGACACCCATTAGGTATTTATTATTGGTTTTCCCGCTTTCCTTTGCTGCCATCCCTCCCTCCCTCCCTCATACATTTATCCTCTATGCTAAAAGCCAAAAACTAAAGTGTTACCAAATGGGCCCTTACTAGATGTTACAACTAGGAGCGTGCTAACAGAATGGCACAATACCCATATAGGATTAACCACTATTGAAGCTCCCATATCTTCCCAGTACATAACATGTGGAGTCACAATCCATGCCTGGACAATCCACACAAACTTGGGGTATGAGAAATATAATCGGTACAAGACACAGTTGAGTTAGATAGTCATCAATCCAACACAAAGAAAACCCTTGTGTATCAACATCTCAAGGAACACTCTCACAAATCACAATAGAGGTCTGGACTATTTCCTGCATTTTTTCAATGCAGCCAAACTACACAATTTATTAGGAGAAAGTCGTCGTGCTAACACACTGCAACTCCAGGTCTTTCTTCTTTTATTGCGTTTGCCTTCCCAGCCTTTCCTTTCCAAGCTCTACCCAGAGCTTTGTTGAACAAAAATGTCTTGTACTATTTCCTGCATTTTTTTCAATGCAGCCAAACTACACAATTTATTAGGAGAAAGTCGTCGTGCTAATACACTGCAACTCCAGGTCTTTCTTCTTTTATTGCCTTTGCCTTCCCAGCCTTTCCTTTCCAAGCTCTACCCAGAGCTTTGTTGAACAAAAATGTCTTGTACTTTTATTTTTCATGGAGTAAAACTGCTCATTTGTAAGCTGTGAATTGATTGTTCACTTCATGGTGAATAACACTGAGAATAACAAGGGGATGGGGATAGAAAAGCATGAGGTTTCTGTCTACCCTTTGGGCTTTCGTTTTGTCCGATTTCAGGGATGTACACTCTCCTCTATTTTGCTAGAATGGAAGGCAGCATATACGATAATTCCTTTGTTGTAGTCTTTGTCTTTCCCTTGTAATCATATGTACTCTGTTTGTTGGTGGACTCCTTGTTCATATCTTTGTACTTTTCTTTTCTGTTATAAAATTTGTTTCTTCTCAGAAAAAGGAACAAGATTAGGACTCTATTTGTCTTCGTATTTATGTAATTTTTTTGTTGACACAATTTTACATTGCACCTTGTTTGTTCCTTTTTGAAGGGAGATAGCACTTGAAGGCCTTTTACTTGTTAAAGATGATGGGCAAAGTATGAGTCAGAAGCAGGATCTGGTTTATCCAAAACTTGGAGTCATGCTAGATTTTATTCTTAGTCAGCAGCCAAACTTGTTAGAATCAGCTGAGATGAGGGAGCAGAAACTTCATTTTCCTTCAAAAACGTATCTAGTTATGATTGAATTTCTGTTGAAGTGCTTTGAGTCAGAATTGGAGCAAAACATTTCTATTAAAGGATTATCTGATTTTCAGTCTTCAGTAGAAGCACTGTGTTTACTTCTAGAACATGCTATGGCCTTTGAAGGGTCTGTCGAGTTGCATGCCAGGGCTTCCAAGGCTTTAATTGCAATTGGATCTTGTATGCCCAAGGTTGTGACTGAAATTTTTCTTCTTATTTACGAGTGTGCTCTTTCGCTTCATGTTTTTGCATATCTGACAAATCTTACTTCTTTATAGCTGATAGCTTCACGCTATGCACAAAAGGTTTCATGGCTAAAGCAATTACTGAGTCATGTTGACTTGGATACCCGTGAAGCTGCAGCACGTTTACTTGGGTTTGCTTCTTCTGCTCTTGCTATGGCTGAATCATCTGCTCTTATCTCTGAGCTAATTGCCTCAGTTAGTGGAAGGCATAAGCTAAGGTTTGTAGCATATATCTTGCACAATGAAGGGTTCAACAAAATTGTCTTTCAATTATACTGTTTTTTGTGATGGTAATATAACCTCTCATTCTAGGGTTGGTTGAAATATTCTTCAGGTTTGAGGCTCAGCATGGAGCATTATGTGCAGTAGGATATGTAACTGCTGATTGTATGTCTCGAACACCTGCTGTAAGTTGTATAAGTTTTATTTTCTCTCTCATTATATATTTTAATTGTTTGGGTAATATGTGGGCTTTCATTTAAAATGTCTGTCGCCCCTTATTCTACAAAAAGTAATATAGAAAGATCCCACACTTCAAACATAAATATTCCTTTATTCCATTCATCCATACTAATTCTTTCCCCAATAATATTTTTAGGGTTTGATGACATTCATCTCCTTGACTGTAATTAGTTGATCTAAGTTCAGCAATAAACCATTCACTTGGAATTTATCATGAATGTTCTCCAAGATTTATTGTTTACTTTGTTTAGTTTTGTCTCTGATGTGGATCAGTTTTCAGTATCCTCAGATTTTGAGGATTGGTCTTTTTCATGCAATTTTTTCTTATCGGGGTTCTGTTGCATTAATTTTTTTCTTGGTGTTCTTTTTTCTGTTTTTCTTTCTGTTTTTGTTGTTTTAGACGGGTGGTGTTGAACAAAAATTATTGTTTCCTGTGAAAGAAATGGTTTCCCTCTGATGTTGCAGACGTCTTACCAAATAATCTTGGGCTATTCTTTATCTTGGTGACCTTGCTTCAATTGAAAGTTAATGGTCACTAAAAAATTTCTTTCCTGTTCATATTTGTCTGTAAATAATAAACTTGACTTGATTATGTTTTATTTCAGTTGGCTTTCTTCGCAATTTACTAGTGTATTTTGATTCATTTTCTTTGCTCACAATTTACTTATGTCATTTTGTTGAACATTCATATTTCTGTAGATCCCAGACACACTGTTTCAAAGTACACTAAAGTGCCTTGTTGATGTTGCTAATAGTGAGACTGCAGCACTAGCTTCAGTGGCGATCCAAGCCTTAGGTCATATTGGGCTGATTGTTCCATTGCCTTCACTTATTATTGATTCGAATTCAGGTAACTCGATTGTTTTTGCACATTTCATGTACTGCCTCAACCAACTTATCATTTCTCTGCACCTTGGGTTGAGATTTTTACTAACCGAATCGTTAAACTGCAGTTGATATTCTGACGGTTCTACATGAGAAATTGAGAAAGCTACTCAGTGGTGATGATACTAAAGCAATTCAAAAAATTGTTATATCCATTGGCCATATGTGTGTAAAGGAAACTTCATCTTCGCGTCTAAATATTGCCCTTGACTTGAGTTTCAGTCTTTGCCGGTCCAAGGTTTGCGTGAAACTATTTTCTTATCAACTAATTTGCATGTACCCACATCGTACTCTCTTGTGGTGGACCAAAATAAATCAAGGGTATGGGAAAATCTCTAATTCTTGCAACTCTTGATTTATACAGGTTGAGGATGTCCTCTTTGCTGTTGGCGAGGCTCTATCATTTCTGTGGGGTGGTGTTCCAGTGACTGCTGATTTGATTCTCAAAGCTAATTATTCACTTTCCATGGCTTCAAACTTTCTTATGGGAGATGTGAACTCATCTCTATCAAAAAATAGCCATATTGAAACAAATGAAGCCGAGGAAGATCGTTATGCTATGGTTAGAGATGCAATTACTAAAAAGCTCTTTGATGATCTTCTATACAGCACAAGAAAAGAAGAACGTTGTGCTGGAACTGTTTGGTTATTATCAATTACAATGTATTGTGGCCATAACCCTGCTGTTCAGAAAATGCTTCCAGACATTCAGGTTTGTCTTTGGTTCACTTGTAAAATTTTCCACTCGTATTTCTCGAGTTCCCTTTGCATTGGGTTCATTTTTTATTGTCACCATTGTTTGCAAATAGATGCGCAGTGGTTAATGAGAATCTCAGTGCATTATATTTTGGCACCTTGGAAGTTGTGGTTATCAATGAAAATTTATAGAGAACGGATTCCTCTTTTGAATGCTTAATTTCGAGTGATGGATGTTATAAATTGGAGTATTAGATTATAAATTTCCATATGCATGCAGGAGGCTTTTTCACATCTTCTCGGTGAACAAAATGAACTTACACAGGAGCTGGCCTCGCAAGGGATGAGCATTGTGTATGAACTTGGTGATGCCTCAATGAAGGAAAACTTGGTGCATGCACTTGTTAACTCTCTAACTGGTTCAGGGAAGAGGAAAAGAGCTATCAAGGTGAGGTTCTGTCTGTCTCAGTCTGTCTGTCTGTCTCTGTCTGCCTCGCTCTCTCTCTCTCTCTCTCTCTCTGCATCTCTTTAAGTTCTTAGGTTCTTCTATTTTTTGTTATTTAGCTCGTTGAAGACTCTGAAGTGTTTCAAGAGGGAGTTATTGGTGAAGGTCTTAGTGGAGGGAAACTCAGCACGTATAAGGAGCTTTGCAACGTAGCGAATGAGATGGGACAGCCAGATCTAATTTATAAGTTTATGGATCTGGCTAATTATCAAGCTTCTTTAAATTCCAAGAGGGGTGCTGCCTTTGGATTTTCAAAGATAGCAAAGCAAGCAGGAGATGCTCTAAAACCACACCTACGTTCATTGATTCCAAGGCTTGTGCGGTACCAATACGATCCTGATAAAAATGTGCAGGTATTCATTCATTTACTTTCCTACATAAAGTAAGAAAGCAGCACATTCTTAAACATTTATAAATATGTAACTACTGTGTCATGTCTGCTACTTCTTCTCTGTCAAATGTTTTTTTCCTTTTCCTTTTACAATTGGTAATGTTGGAAGTTCTGAAAGTATCCATCTATTCAATTAAGTTCATCTTTGCATTAACTTTCTCATTATTGCTTTCCTGTTATGTACTTAGGATGCTATGGCACACATATGGAAGTCACTTGTGGCAGATTCAAAGAAAACCATTGATGAAAACTTGGACCTTATTGTTGATGATTTGTTAATACAATGTGGATCCCGGCTTTGGCGCTCCCGTGAGTCATCCTGTCTTGCCCTTGCAGATATTATCCAGGGGCGAAAGTTTGATCAGGTGAGAAGCGTGTAATAGATCTCGTGTTTTTGTGTTGGCAATTGAAACTCTGCAGTGTTAGTTGTAAGATGCTTCAAATTTCTCAGGAATAAAACTGGGGTGCATTTGAAATTTTTTAGATATAGATTCATCTGAGAATATCTCGTGCAAAGTAATGCAAGTCCGACTTTGCTCTACACCCATTTCCCAACACCTCCTTCCACCCCTGGTATGGCGATCCCCTCAATGTCCTGTTCTGGAACTTAGCGCAGAGGGATCGTTCCTAGTAGATTATTAGATAGAATTAGATATTCGTATTTCCTTGCCTTGGTTTGGCATTAATGTTGTTTTCTTTATGCTTTTGGTGGATTACTTACGGTACAGTCCTGATGAAATAAAAATTCGTATTTTCATTTTCAGAAAAAAAAAAAAAAAAAAAAAAAAGCAATTACATTTTGAAATTCTCGTGTCTGTATGTGTTTTGTTCATACACTCCCCTGGAACACGCCCTGCTTCTGTCCTGCTCTAGTATACTTTAGCCATATTTTGGTTTTCCCCTTCAGTCAAACCCAGGGTAGTAGCTTCTTTCCATCTCTGCTGTGTCATTGTTACTTTATTCTGAGATCAGTAAGCTTGCTGAGATTTTCCGTGTAATCCAACATTCTCGTGCTGTTATCTGTTTGTTATTTGGTAAAATCTTCTATCTTTTCTTTTTCTTTACGCTTATTTTTTCTTTCTAAATTCTGGTACTCTAAGGTTGCGAAGCATTTAAGGAAATTATGGTCAGCAGCATTCCGTGCCATGGATGACATAAAAGAGACTGTTCGAAACTCTGGGGATAAGTTATGTCGTGCTTTAACTTCATTGA
Source organism: Prunus persica (assembly GCF_000346465.2). NCBI lineage: Eukaryota > Viridiplantae > Streptophyta > Magnoliopsida > Rosales > Rosaceae > Prunus > Prunus persica. The sequence continues at coordinate 21,806,654 of NC_034012.1, forward strand.
CAGTGAGGCTTTCTGATGTCTCCCTAACTGGTGTATCAGAGGCACGCCAAACAATGGATATTGTTCTGCCGTTTTTGCTTACAGAAGGAATACTAAGTAAAGTTGACAGTATCCGGAAAGCATCTATTGGAATTGTTATGAAGCTAGCAAAGGTTAGCATTGTGTTTATGTTTTTATAGGTGAAGAATAACTATGTACCCAATAAGGAATACTACCCATTACCATTGTGCTTTAGTTCATCCAATAATACATAGTCATTTGCACAAAACATTATACATATTCACTGTTAGCATAACATTGGCCATGAAGTTTCTCTGGACACTTTAAAATTTCCAGAACAAGACCTAAAGTTGTCATCTTTTGCTAAATTAAAACATCCATTGATATTGATGTGTTTTCTCGTGAGTGGTTTGAAATTTGTGACTTTTTTGTTTTCGCCTTATTTATAGGGTGCAGGGATTGCAATCCGTCCGCATTTATCTGATTTAGTTTGCTGCATGCTGGAAAGTTTATCAAGCCTTGAGGACCAAGGGCTTAACTATGTTGAGGTTTGTCGAGATTTTATGTCCATCTCGTGTTTAGTATTTGGCTCACACTTTCTTCCAACGCCTTTGCTAATTTTACTTTCCTGTTCCAGTTGCATGCAGCAAATGTTGGAATACAGACAGAGAAGCTTGAAAACTTGAGAATTTCAATTGCAAAAGGCTCTCCCATGTGGGAAACTCTGGATCTATGCATAAAAGTTGTGGATTCAGAAGCATTAGATCAATTGGTTCCTCGCCTTGCTCAGTTGGTTCGATCTGGAGTTGGCCTCAATACAAGGTTTGGTTTTGTTTTATTGTAATACAATAAATTAAGGAATAATGATTAGGAATGACAGTTAGGCATGGTTTTCTTTGTAAAGATTAGATTATTCATTACTTGCAACATTGCATCTAATTCTAAAGTAGTAAATTTTACATTTCTTACCACTTTAACAGCACTAAGTCCTTCAAAAAAGATGCTGCACTAAACCCTAAACCCTATATTGGTTTACTCCCAAAATATTAAGTCGTTAAGGTATGTGCCTACAGTTACCTTATATTTTAACAATGAGAAATGAAATGAAATGAAATGTTATACACAGTTCTCCTTATGCTTTTTTATCTCCTTGTAGTCTACGCCTAAGAATATGTATGACTTTGTACTGTGTGATTATAAATAAATAAAAAAAGAACAGAAAACAAAAAAGTAGTATTACAAATATACATTATCTTTGATGGCAAGAATGATAAACTGAGAATCTTGCTTGGTGTCCGCGAGATACCTAAGAACTTTTTGGAAATTATATAACTGTTACTAATTCTTTGTACGGCCTTTATATTTTCTGTCACAGGGTTGGTATTGCCAGCTTTATTACATTACTAGTTCAAAAAGTTGGTGTTGAAATCAAACCATATACAAGCAGGCTACTGAGGCTATTGTTTCCGGTTGTCAAGGACGAAAAAAGTGCTGCATCAAAACGTGCCTTTGCCAGTGCTTGTGCAATTGTTTTAAAGCATGCAGCACCTACGCAGGCTGAAATGTTGATCGACGACAGTGCAGCTTTGCATAATGGCGATAAAAATGCTCAAGTTTCATGTGCAATTTTATTAAAAAGCTATTCATCCATGGCCTCAGATGTTGTGAGTGGATATCTTGCAGCAATTATTCCAGTTATTTTTATCTCAAGGTCTGAATCATACACTTGGCTCCTTTTCTGTTTTTCCTTTTCGTTAAAGAAACATTTTTCAGAGCCTGTATCATTTTAACGTTTGCATGTATAGTTTTAAACAATTGTGAGTTTACTACCCAGAGATGAAGGCTGGGCTGCTATTTCATTAAGGATATGTTTACTTACTAGGAATGGGGGAAGCCATGAATCAAGGAACTTAGATAGGGGAATCAAGGAATTGGAATTGGCTCAACTACCCCACCCTAGCTGATCCAATTACTGATTGTGATGGTATTTGATTATGAATTTTAACATGGAACCCACATTATTTTTTATTCCTTATGTGTTAGTAAACACAGTTAAAATCAAGAATTGGAATAATCCCATACCCATTCCTGATAAGTAAACATGCTATAAAATGTTAAGATAAAGAAACCTGTTCAATTACAGTTTAGGATTACCCCACAAGTGTTGAATATATTCAGTTTCGTCAGCATAAACTATTAGCAACAGTGAAATTTACACAACAAAGATTTGATCAAACAATGAATTAAAAATTAATGAAACTCTACACCTTGTAATTTGCTCTATGTTACTCATCTTTCTTAAAACCATTATCCTGGGAAGTCCAAATCAAGGAGTCGGGCTAAAGTATCTAACTTTGTGAGCACTTAACTTTAGGTGAAAGTTTTTTATTGAGAATTTCTCACTAGTGATATCTCCATTGAATAAAAGTCTGATGACCATCATCGTTAAACCACATAAAAGATTTGTATTTAAATGAACTTGTATCCTTAGAAATCTAATGGTTCATATGCAGATTCGAGGATGACAAGTTTGTTTCTGGCCTGTTTGAAGAGTTGTGGGAAGAGCATACAAGTAGTGAAAGGGTAGCCCTCCAGTTGTACTTGGAAGAAATTGTTTCGTTGATTTGTGAAGGCATTGGATCATCATCGTGGGCAAGTAAAAAGAGGGTATGTGCTATCTTTTTTCAATTTACACTTTAGTCATTGTTGTAGGTCATATTCTTGAGATTATTCTTAGTGTTTCAATTCCCAACTTACAGTCAGCCCAGGCAATCTCCAAGCTCAGTGAGGTTTTAGGTGAATCCCTGTCTTCTCACTATCATGTCTTGCTCCAATCTCTTATGAAAGAGATTCCTGGTCGGTTATGGGAGGTAAGAATTTTTATTCATGATCTTTGGTAAACAGACAGATAAAAAATTAAATAAGCAAAGTGTAGATCATCTGAATAAATTCCATTTTATTTAATGTGACAGGGAAAGGATGCTCTATTACATGCAATAGCTGCTCTTTCTGTGTCTTGCCATAAAGCAATTTCAAGTGATGATCCTGCCACTATGAATGAAATTTTGAGCGTAGTATCTTCTGCATGCACAAAAAAAGCAAAGAAATACCGTGAAGCAGCTCTCTCTTGTCTTGAACAGGTAAGCATTCCATCATAAATTGCTCCTTTTTAAGTTTTTATTTTCTGGGAAGTATATTGATCTTGCTGTAACCCTATTTAGAGGAAGAATAAAGTGTTGCAATCCATATGGGCTACATTGTCAAAGAATTTTAGGCAGTTTTCTTTTGGTTAAATTTTCGAAAGAAATAGGATGCCCGGGTTGCTGATGCATTAAAATTCTGATTGATTTTCCTCCCATCAATCAAATCATTCAAATATATGGATCATCAACATTCTTGTCAAACTAGTTTATTGTACATAGTCTAGGTTCAGAAGTTAGAAACTACTTTATTGAAATCTAGATGACAAGAGTGCAAATGTCAATCTACAGTGTACTTCTTACTGATTGTCCTTGGCATTACCATGCAATCTATGCTTCGATTCATGTTACTTCTTTTACTGTTTTATAGGCTTCTGGAATATGATCTGCTTTTATTTGTACTTCTGTTCAGTTGCCATCATAATGGTCTTATTTTGACACACGTCTTGTAACCAAGTTTTCCTGCATGAATTTGTTTTCAGGTTGTAAAAGCCTTTGGTAATCAAGAGTTCTTTAATGTGGTTTTTCCGTTATTATATGAGATGTTCACTTCTGGCACTCTCACTCAGTCTGGGAAAGCAACTTTGGTTGTTGATGCTGCTAAAGCAGGTTGGTAGATAACACTTTTTCTTACTATATCTAAGAAGTTAATTTCTAATTTCTATAGTAAGTCAGATAAAGTATTGGGTATCGGTCCATTGCTACTGGTGTCCTATTGATATACTTGGGATGCTTAGTGTCTGAGAATAAAAATGAAACTCACTTTATCAACATCAGTAAGCTCTCATAACCTTGTTATAAAGTGATTTTTTTGGAATATTTAGTGCAGACCAGACCAGAAGGCAATTTTTATGAAGTTATATATTTGTTTTTATTGTTTTCTATGTTGTTGGTTGTGGTATGCCAAAAGATCGTAATAATGGCCTTGCTGTTACTGTGTTGTACGGTGACATGACTCATGATGTTGTAGGTACTTGGCATGTTTATGGCTGACTTAAGGTACTATTTAGGAATCTCTTATTCTACTAGGAAGTGTAGAAAGTAGAGAGATTGGATTTAGTTATGTGTTGTCCGAACTTAGATTTTGAAAACTCTGCTGGATCCATCTATTTTTAGGCTAACAGTATGATCATATCTTTAATGTTGGTGCGATTGCCTTAATATGTGTAGTGCACTTTTAAAAAATATGAAGTTAACTAGGGCTGCTAGTGTGTAATTGCTTGCTTGCCCTTTTTTGAACATCCTTGTATAGCTATTTAAACGCCTCTTATCAACAGAGAAGAATATACTGAAAATAATCTAAAAAATAACGGTTTCTACACAGAAGAAGATCAAGTTGAAAAGTTTTCTGTTCCGCACAACAAAGTTTTGGACTGCATGACAGCCTGCATCCACGTGGCACATATAAATGATATTGTTGGGCAACAGAAGAACTTAATGCATGTGTTCATTGCCACCATGTCATCTGGACTTCCGTGGACAGGTACCCTCTTGTGGCCCTTTTCCCCCTTTCGTTTGTGTACTACTCTCTAAGATCTTGTATCTTGTTGATTGAACTTTCATGGCAGTCAAAATATCTGCACTTTCATCAACAAAGGAACTTTGTTCAAGGCTTCAGAAAGTTCTGGATGACTCTCAAGAATCTCCCGCAAATGCCAACATAATTTCTTTAGTTCAGGAGGTAATCGAAGTTTATTCATCATTATAATTTTTTATCAAACTTGCGTAACACCTTTTTTTACCTGTGTTCAGTTGTTTCTCTCAATGCCACCTCAAATAGTTGAATGCATAAGCACAGTTAAGGTTGCCCAGGTATGTTGCCTTTTTCCTTCTTTGGTATCCTGTGCACCCCATTTTCTGTTGTACCGATTGTTCATTGGGTGACCTTATCTTATTCGTGTACAAGGTTCTGAAATAAAGCATCAGGAAACCAGATGTAAATGGTTCCTGATGATCCCTTTAACAGAAATCATCATAATACATACGTATAATGAATACAAGTTACCAACAATAACCTTAATTAATCAACAATATCCCCTTTGTAGCATCTACTTTCCACAATATATGATCCAAACAATATTTTGGTGATAATGATATTTTGCAACATTACATGTGCCCTGTCCAAATTCAGCAACTAAGGTTACGACTTGTGAATAAAACAATACTTTCATTTTAATTTCATCTAGATCGTTGAAATTCATTTCAAACTGAATGAAGATGTGTTTGTTAACCTGATCTTATTATATCACAATTAACGCAGATCATTCAAACTACCTACACATTAGCCCAATTGTCCCTTTCACAGTTTTCACATCCCCATCACCATTTTAGTTCTTGTTCGTCCTGAGGCAAAATTCTAACATACATTAGTTCTTGTTCTTCCTTAGGCAAAATTCTGGCATACATGGGCTCATATCATCTATACTATTATAGAAAGTCAACAGCTATTCTGGTTTCTCCTTTTTCTTTTTTTTTCTTTTGTTTGTTTAATACAAGAGATATTGGGGGAGCGAGAAATTGAATCTAAGACCTCGGGTGCAGGGGTAAATGCTCTTAACCACTTGAGCTGCAAGCCCCTTGCTTTCTCCTTTTCTTCTCTACCTTCTCTATATCCCACCGATCCCACTTTCAACTTTGTCTCATCTACTTTTTTTAATTAACTCTTATTTTAGCAACTAAAAGTTCTCCGAGTTGTATCTAATTTTGTGCACAAGTTTATAAATAAGGCTTATTATCACAAAACGTCCCTAAGATTTACAAAACTATCAGCTTGCATCCTTAATGTTTTTTTTTTGTCATTCGTGGTCCTCAAGGTTAGTATGCATAATCACAAATGGTCCCTGCCGTTAGGTTCCGTCAAAAACTCCGTTAGTTTGCTGACGTGGCATATATGTATATCACAAAACATTATTGAGGTTCACACACCTATTACAAATGGTTCTTATGAAATTTTTTAATTTTTTAAATTTAAAATTCATAACACTTTTGTTTTCTTTTTAAAATTTTATGAATTATAATTATTTTAAAATATATATTAAATTTTAAATACATGTGGCACTATATTATTGTAGATGTTGGCTCCATATATATGCCACATCAACAAACTAATGAAGTTTTTAAAAAATAATTTAAAATTCATAAAATTTAAAAATGAAAAAAGCTAAAGGTTTAGGGTTCATAAATGGTCCTCAAGATTAAAATCCTTCTATAAATGATTTTTTAATTTTTAAATAATTTTAAAAAGAAAACCAAAATTTTATGAATTTTAAATTAAAAAATAAAAAAAATTCATAGGGACCATTTGTGATAAGTGTGTGAACCTCAGGGATGTTTTGTGATATATATGTATGCCACGTCAGCAAACTAACAGAGTTTTTGACAGAACCTAACGGCAAGGACCATTTGTGATTGCACATACTAACCTTGAGGACCATAAATGACACAAAAAACCATTAAGGATGCAATTTGCTAGTTTCATAAACCTTAGGGACGTTTTGTGATAATAAGCCTATAAATAATGCAAGATGAGAACTTATTTTCTTAGATTATAGACATTCTTGTCCTTCAGGTACTGGTTAATTTATCTTGAATTTTGTGTGCACAAATTCAGGTTCACGTCAGTGCTTCAGAGTCCCTTCTTGTGATCATCAAGCTGTACCAAAAGCTCCGACCAATACGTTTTATAGATGTACAATTTAAGGATGAGCTTGTTCATCTGTACGAGGTAGAGAAGAACGGTGAAGCGAAGTCCTTGTTGAAAAAATGTATTGACACGCTTGAAAACTTAAAACAAGAGAGTGTTCAAGATGACTCAATGTGTATGTCATAAAATTTCAGAGCAACAATAGCCGATCCATGGTTGTGGCTGCATATTTTTATAGTGAGTGGATTAGGAGAAATGAAAGTTAAGTCCAATGTATAAATTTTTATCAAAACAAGGGATATTGCATTCAACTCTGGAGAATGAGTTGATATTCCTTCTATGTTGCATTCCCGATTTATGCGGTAATCGTTTCAGAGTTAAACAATTTATCTTGTACAAATGCTCTTTTATGCAGGCTTTTATTTGTTTGACTGGTTGTAACCGAAAAATATATATATATTTCGGTATGGCCAAAAACAACCATGTCGAATAAAGATTATTAAAGGGAACTGATTTTCTCCCTTCTTTTTTGTTCCACTTGCACTCCTTTACATGTTATAGTAAAAAGTATTTAAAAAAAACCAAAAAGAAGTACTAAAAAAACAAAAGAAAGTGTAAGTGGATAAAATGGGAGTGAGAAAATCAGCACCCATATTAAAATGCCTTAAAGTTTCAACAACCATATTTTTTTTAGGACAAATGATTCTTCCAGAGATGCACGGGCTTTAAGAAACTACAGAAATAAAATAAGAACTACCATTAGATTATGAGAGATTTGTTTTCAGCCAAAGAAAATTGGGAGACTTTAGAAAAGGCCAAAGGAAGGAGAAATTTTTTAAAAGAAGCCAAAATGGACAAAATTGCCCTTATTTATTTTTGGATTTCCTAAAGAATCCTTTACATTTGCATGTATTTGATTTGAAAGTTGAGAGGTTTTTCTGTCTTTTTTTAAAAAGCTTTGGCTTTTTTTAAAAGTGGAAATTTTTTTATGGCTAAAACCTAAATTTACTAAGAAAATTTTAGCTTTTGTAAAAGACCACAAACAAAATAAAAAAGACACGAAAACTTTTCATCTTTAGGCCATCTCTAACTCAAGGACCTAAACTCAAAGTATTCCAAAATATTGCCCCAAACCTCTCCCAACCCGATAAAATGAATGGGCCAAAATTGGGGAAAACCCATATTTGGACCCAAATACCAGATTATTTATTGCCTAGACCCAAATTCTTTCGTGGAGCCCACCTTCATATCAAATAGCCCCCATGTGCAAAGATTCCTCCGTGGGCCCCACCTTTTTCGCTGCTGCTTTTTTGTCTCCACATGCGCCACGTAGTGGCGAAGCCAGGATTTCATGTGTCTGGAGGCCTCTCACAAAATATAAATAATAAAAACTTCAAAGTCACAAGACATCAAAAATCATATTGTCTATTCATTACAATCATAATTGTCCTCGACGAGTTTTCATATTTTGAAATCATTGCATAACAACCTCCTCATCTATACTATTAAAAATATCCTTCTCAATGTATGCAACCAAGCAATCATTCATCCACAAATCCCCCATTCAATTGCGTAACCGATTCTTCACAATATTCATGGTAGAAAACACTCGCTCTACACTTGCGGTCGCAACAAATAGGATTAATGCTAGTGTCAGAAGCAAGTACACTAAAGGGTAGATCTAATCCTTTTTTTGTCTCAACCATCTTTTGTGCAAGATCAGTAATTCCTTTCAATTCTGTAAATTTATTGTTAGAGCTCACGTCCCAAATGTAATTCTCAAGTAATTTGATGTCATGCTCAGAAAAATCACTTGGATAAAATTGGGCAAGTCGCATCAACTTTGCTTTATCAAAAGCAGAGAATGAATTACTTGGACTTAAGCATGCCATACAAAGTAATTCAGTATTCTTCTCATTGAACCGGTCATTTAACTCTCGAAGCTGAATATCAATGACATTAACGACTAAATCAACACAATAATAATGTAAGTTTGTGATGGGCTAAGCTTTACGTTTTGGTCTCCCTCCACTGGAAAAAATATCATCCATTTTAGGAATTTCAATATGATACTTGCCATAAAAGAAAGAAACTTGATCAAGTAAACAATCCTAACCATTATCTCTCATACTTTGCAATCTTCCTTTACATATTTTGACCAAGTCCATGGCATTCACAATATCTTGATCTTTTTTTTGTAATGCCTAAGACAAGTCGTTTGTGATTCCCAAAATTCTTTTCATCAAGAGTAGATCAAAAATGAAGCTGAATGATTGCATAAAAGTCAATAGAAACGTTGCTTCAAATTTTTGTTCGTAACCTGATCCATCTGTTCTTACAATCTTAAGCACATCTATCACAGACGGGGAACATGTTTTCCAAACTGATTACATAATTATAATGAGAGCTCCATCGTGTATCACTGGACCACTTAAGATTAGTTTATTGATTCAGGCCTTACCCACTTAAGAGCTCATTATTATTGAGTGCTTCAAAAATTGCATGAGCATGCTTTTCTCTCAGCATATCACGGCGCTTAGCGGATGTACCCACAACATTCACTACATTAGAAACCATAGTAAATCATTCTGCAATTTTTGAATGTTTCTTTGCCACTGCTACTAGAGCTAGCTGAAGTTGATGAGCAAAACAATAGACATAAAAAACAGAGTCATTCTCATTTAGAATGAGTGTTTTAAGACCACTAAACTCACCTCTCATATTACTTGCGCTATCATAACATTGCCCTCGCAATCTAGAGATGCTTAATCCATGTCTCGAGAAATCATCAACGACTAACTTGAGTGAGGAAGATTTAGTATCTGTAATATGCACAATACCTACAAAATGTTCAATTACCTGACCTTGATCCACATAACATAGCACAATTGCCATCTTCTCCTTTGAAGACATGTCACATGATTTATCAACAAGAATGGCAAATAATGAATCACCAATATCCCTGATGATTGTATTGATAATTTCAGTTGAAATAGCACTTGAAATGTCCTTCTGGATATCAAGTGATGTCAACTTCATATTTTCAGGAGCATTTTTTAGCTTGACAGCTTTTATATCATCATTAAAACGACATAGCCATCGTAAAAATGCAAGAAAATTCTCTTGATTGGTTGAATTTTCATATTCATCATGCCCAGGAAATGGAAGCCCTTGTTGTAAAAGTATCCTACTAACACCAACTGATGCACCTAAACAAGTTCGATAATCAATTCGATCTTGGTTTGAGTGTTTTGAGAGAATTGTTTCAATATGCTGCTTTTGGTTTAATAAGACCTCACAACTTCTCCAAGCTTTATTATGGGCATTATTCGGTCCTTCAACATGAATTTGTAGTCTATCTTTTTTCTTCCAATTCGAAAATCCAACACCAACAAAATATTCACCACCAGACTGCTCTCCAATATCAGGTTTAAAGAGATAACAACATAGACAAAAGGCCGCATCTTTGTCTATGTTGTACTCTGACCAAGTAGGAAACTCACTAAGCCAACCAGGATTAAATCGTCTTTGTTTTGGTCCAAAATTTTTGTAAGGAAAATTATGCCCTCGAGGTTGAGAAGGACCTTTTTGGAGATAAGCTCTTCGAACTTGGTCTCGAACGTTTAGATGGTAACTCAATATTTGATTACGCAATCCGGGATTAGCTGGCGATTTTCTAAGTTAACTTCCATAGTTTGGTTTGAACTACTTTCATTTTACTTTTGACTCTTTGCAGGTGACGACTCCACTAACTTAGACTTTGATTTTATTTTGAAAAATCTTTCCATAACTGAAACACTATATGAACTAAATTTAAATTGAAACAATTATGAACATCTTCTCAAACTTATAAACCAAAGCAAATTGAGCATTCAATTCAAAGCAATATATTAATCAAACCAATATAGAATCATATATATAGAAATTTATAAATTAAAATTAAAACTTCACCAACACAAGTTCACAATTGCATTAAAGGGATAAACAATTACATACTAAGCAAGAAAAATTACAAGGGATAGACAAATACATACTTGGAGTTGAATAACGATTTACCAAATATCTCCGAAGCCTTTTCCCTTTGGTAATCTACACATAAATTGAAAGACCCATTAAAATAAATAAAAATTAAAAAAAAAAACTTGATAATATAATTAGAATTTGAGAAGAAAAAAAAACTCACGAGTAATTAGCTGGTATGGTCGTGTTTCTGACTTAAGAAAAGAGAAAAAGGTTTAGGTTTATTGATTTATACAAGAAGGCAATATATAATAATAATAATAATTCTAATCTTTTTAGGAATGGGTAGTGTATGATTTTAGGATATGGGAGACTTTGGAAAAGCCCAAAGGAGAGAGAAAATTTTTAAAAGAAGCAAAAATTGACAAAATTGCCCTTATTTATTTTTTGATTTCCTAAGAAATCCTTTACATTTGCATGTCTTTGGTTTGAAAGTTGAGAGGTTATTCTGTCTTTTTTGAAAAAGCTTTGGCTTTTTCCAAAAGTGAAAGTTTTTTTATGGGTAAAACCTAAATTTACTTTAGGATAATTTGGCTAGTGAATAGGGCCCACGTTGAAATCTACTTTTGGCTGAAATCTATTTGGCTGCTGGACCACGCCACAATGACCTAACTTCTTTGGCTGAAATCTATTTTGCTGCTGCTGGATCACGCCACTATGGCCTACTTCTTTGGCTGAAATCTTCTTTGGCCCATATGGCTTCTAAATATGTAGCCAGACGCCTCCATACTACTACTACTTTTTTATATAATAAAATTGCAGTGGGGGCCAGTGACTACACTGGTCCTCATGTGTCTCCGCCACTGGTGCCACGTGTCGATGCCCTATGGACATTTGAAATTATTGATGTTTGTTTGTTTTTTTATTTTTTATTTTTTATATATACATATAACTTAAAGCAACGATGGGGATTCAATCTAAGCTATTTTAACGATAAAAAAAAATATCCAACGGCTAAAATTTAAATCCAACGGTCAAAATAATATTTTAAATTAATCTAGATCAGACCCAACCCTAAAACTCACTCCAAACTCTATAAATACCCATCCATTTCTCAAATAATCGACCAAAAATATTTTATCTATTTCTCAATTTATTTTTCCTTTGTCAATCTCATCAATCTCCTTTCATTCTTGTTTAAGATGTCCACAAAATCTCAAAGAGGTGTGAATTGGAGGCCCGAAGAAGATGAGGCATTGTGCAAAGGGTGGGTTTCTGTCAGTGAAGATGGGGCTATTGGCACTAATCAAGCAAGCGACACATTTTGGAAGCGTGTATATCAAAAGTTTTTGGAAAATGATCCAGGCATTAGTGGACCTGAGCGACGAACATATCAAGCCATTGCTTCTCGTTCAAGACTATCAACCAACAGTGTTCTCTTTGGAAGGCATGCTTGACTAAGGCCAATACAAACCCACGAAGAGGCTCAAATTTACATGATGCGGTAAGTAACCATTCTTATTAAAGCTTTAAATTTATATTTGTAATTTTATTCAACTCCAAACTTGAATTTATTTTTTCATGCGTAGGACGTGTATGCGAAAATAATATTTCTTAATGATAATAAGCCTCCAAATAAGCCTTTCAAGTTGTACCATGCTTGGGAAATCTTAAAAGATTGCCCAAAGTGGAACGATATAAATGAGCCTCCCACACAACATTCTTCTGGAGTTAGTGCAAATATGGTGAATTTGGATAACGATGCAGACAAAATCACCATGCCTAGTCCAAGGCCTGAGGGGCGAGATAAACAAAAGGCTACAAAAAAAAAAAAAAAAAAAGGGGGGGGGGGGGGAAGATGGCTGACCCTTCTCAACAAAAAAGGGATAAGTACTTGGAAACATTGGTGGAGCAAGGTATTGCTTTCGAGGAGGATAGGAGACGAAAGCTCAACATATTGGACAAGTTTGTTCAAGATCAAGCTGATGCTTATGCGTATCAGAAGCAACAAGATAAGGAAGCCCAAGAACAAAACATAATGTCCATGGACGTGTCCAAATTTACTCCAAGAAAGAAGAAGTATTGGGAGGATAAACAAGATGAAATTATGCAAGAACATGCAGGGGGTCAACAGTCTACCGTTAATCCTGAAGACAACTCAGGGGACTATTATCCAAGCCCCCACGATGGTGGTTATTAGTTTATTCCTATTGGGTTTCATGTATGGTGAATTTGAAGTATTGTGTGTTTTCTTTTAGAATTATGTTGTGTGTTTTCTTTTGAAATAAAATTTTATTTGTGGAATTTTATATATTTTTTAGGTCAAATTGTTCAAAAATTTTAATTATGAAGTTATTTAAAAAGATTGAATGAAGAAAAGTTATCCATAAAAAAAAGAAATTAGACTTAAACCATTCTTAAACAATTTAATAAAGTTGCGGACTTAAAATTTGAGTCCGGAGGGTTAGGAGAAAAAACAATTTGAGTCCGGACAAAACCCAAATAGTCACTTTTTGGAGGTGGGAAATTTGAGTTTAGCCCCTCATGTGTTGGAGAAGGCCTTAGAACTAAAGACATGCAGGTCCCTTCAACTAAAAAGCCAAAAGACAGCATGTGAAGGAATCTCTGCTAGCACAAAAGCCACTCTACCATCAGCTAAGCCATGCAAAGAAATGCCATCAAACAAGCCATGCAACCAAGTGCCTTGTCCGTTTATTGTACATGTGAAACCTTTTGTCTATTTAAAGCCATGTGAAGTCATGTGAAGTGTAAAGTTGTATAGGAGAGAGTGTGTGTGCAGAGAAGAAAAGATATCTCTTCAGCAGAAAGAATAGAGTCGGTAGACTCATGTATATAGCTTGCAGCTCTGAACAAGAGAAGTACACCAGAGAAGAAAAAATCTCAGTACTTCCTCCTTTAGTTTCCAATAAAACTCCCTTTGTTCATATACATTCTCTTGTTCTCCATATACTTCAAGCATTGTTAAATACCACCAACAATAGATTAATATCCAGTGCATAGCAATTCCAGCAACAACAATTAAGTAAGTCTTTTTTCTCTTTTATTTCTGGTTTTCTTAGAAGACTTCTTATCCAAAACAGGGAAACACTTCTATAATTATGTTGTTATCTTACTAAACTGACGAACAATACTTTGTTTGAGCACTTGGTCATTTTTGATATTTTCCATAACAATAATTGGATGTTTGTCAGGAAACCTCTAAGTTCAAAGGACCTCTGAGTTCTGCTCCATAGCCCTTTAAGTTGGCGTTTTTGCAGTTCCATGTTCTAGTTCCATGTTCTAGGCATGATGTCTGGTTGTTATTTTGGCTTTTAGAAACCTTGACCGAGGCCTCACTTCAAAAATGGTATCAGAGCTTTAGTTTAGCACCTTAATAATATGATGTAAAGTACCTTGAGGACAGAAGTCAATAAACACCAACGTTTTATAACCTATTAAAATTTTGTTAATTACCAGAATTACCAATTAAGAATAGTAAACCCTTTGCATGTTTGGCCCTTGGTGAACACCTATTAGAATAAAAGAAAGGTTTCAAGAATTAAAGAAACAGAAAGCAGAATTCCAAATAGAAATTAGAAATCTAGAAGAACTGATAAGATCACCAGAAGCAGATAATTATCCTAGAAGAAAATTAGAAGTACAAAATAGCATAACAAGAAATCAGTATCATTTAGAAATTTGTAAGGAATCCATAGAAACATTTCAAGAGCATCTAGGCATCTTAAAAGAAAAAGGTAGACTTAGCTAAATTTTAATTATATGACAGAATACCTTAATTTAGAAATCAGTGAACAACAAAAGAAAAAATTAACTTTGGATAATAATATATTAGTTTGTTATTTTTCACAAAAATAACACAAACATCTTTTACATAGCAGTAAAAATACCTTAGAAAATAGTATTATTGACCTTTTAATTAGTGAAGCAGAAAGTGTAAAATTTGAACATAACAAAAATAATAGGATAATTCAACAGGTACTAGAATATTTTCAGAAAAATTCCTTAAAAATAATTAGACAAAACTTAGACTATATAACATCCCAATTAGAAGTTAATAATCGGAATATCCAAAGATTTCCTAGTAAGAAAGAAATCAAAGACCTCATAGATCTTATAGATAGTAAGCCAAAACAAATAGAACTCCAGTCATTAGAAATTATTGAGCAATTAAAATTAGAAGTGCAAAAAATACAATTAGTACAAAAAACATTAACTGAACATGTAGAAAAGCTACATAGTAAAATAGATAGACTTTTAGTTTAATGACATATTCTAAAATTAATAATAAATATATCAAAGCATTAGAAGAAGTTGGTCAACTAGATAATGAACTAGTAGGTCTTACAGACTTTACAACATTTGTAGTAAGTACTAATATTCCTATAAGACAAAATAATTTAATTATCCAATTAATTTTAAATCTAGCTGAGAAAGTAGATCGATTAGAAGCAAGGTCTAAAATATCGGGAGTTTTGGAAATATCGGTGGTCCAAAAATACGGATATATCGATGGAAATATCGAGGAAATATCGATATCAATAAAAATAAAAATCACGGAAATTGTGAGAAAAACTTGGAAATTTTTATTGAAACTTTGGAGGATGTTTACTTAGTCAATTGTCTATTATTTTATCACAAAATATTGGAAGGAAATGCATGGCATGGTGGGTTTGAGTGATTTAAGTTGATTATGTAGCGACCTGACAAACACTGTGACTTTAGAAAATATGTAGTAATTAGTGAAAGAAAATTAAACACACCATAATTTTTTAGTTGTAATAATTTACTTCAATATATTACACTTGATACATATGATAAAATATACGAGCTTAACCAAAAAAACAAAGATAAAATGTATGAGTAACTTAGTACCATATAGAAAGAATTCCTATTAAAATTCAAACTTAGTATCACATATAATGAACAATATTAAAACTCGAAGTGAATAATAATAAAACTCCATAATATATAACAACAACAAAATACTACTCCATTATAAAATAATAAATAACATTAAATATATGCTTAAATTTATTCTTAGGGAATTTTTTTAATATGGAAATTTATCTTAGATAAGATTAGCTTGCAGACATTTTTAAAGACCTTATAAATATTACAAGCTGAAGATAGAGACACAAACTCAGCCGCAGCAAGTTGGATAAGGTGCTGTAGTTGATTGAGAAAGGGAGGGGTTCGAATCCCTCTGTGCGCAAGAGCGAGATTTTTCAACATTTTTCATGTATTTTTCGGTTTCAGTATCGCGATATATTGCCCAAATAATGCATGAAAAATGTTGAAATTATCGTCCACGACATTATCTCAACAAAAATATCGATATATTGACTATAATTAAGTGGATATGTGCGAAAATATCTCCCACTAAAAAAAAAAACTGATAATATCGATATTTAATACTATGTTCCTAATTATGTCATGAATATTAGAGAATTTAGTAAACATATTAAAATTAGCTTAAGAACAAAAAATTATAATATGAAGGATGAGTACAAAAATTTAAGCATTAGTCTTATGTACGTAGAAAAAAATCTCAGATAATTATAATTATAAATTTAATGTAGAATTTCAAAATTTAGTACAAACTTTTGGTAGTAAACATATTAATATAATAGAGGCAAAACTAGTAGATAATAGTTTTTTAAAAGGAATGAAATGGATTTTACCCAATCTCCAAGTAGCAAAAAATAGACAACCTGATAAAGCACAAATTTTTGAAAATCGTATAGGTGAAGCAGTAGTAAGATTTACTAATTATAAACAAATAAATGATATAGAAGACTTAGAAAGTGAATTAGAAGAAAAAATACACATGACATTTAATAACTTAGAAATAAATATGATTGAGCATAATTTTGATAATATAGTTGATAAACTTATAGATGATGTAGATAATTTAGATAATTTAGATGAAGAATAATATATAGAAAAATATAAAACTTATGATTTAGGATTACATAGATTATCCGACAAGGAAATGAAAGATTTAATTTTAAATATAGGATTAGAACATATTTTAGGAGAAAAAGAATATCAAAATATGTTAATTGAAGTAGAATGCATGCCAGTAGAAGATCAGTATAGTTCAATTGGACCATTTGTAGCCCCTGCAAGTAGAACAGACCAGCAAAATCTTAGGCAAACTAATGAACCATATATAGAAAAATAATGAAGAAACTGGTAGGAGTGCTTTCCAACAAGAAACATTTGGAATATAAGAAAAAATATAATCCCTTATAAGGGAATTGAACAAATTAGTTTAGCAGGAAATATATTAAATTTAGATCATGTAGAACCACAAAATTGGGAAAAAACAATAGAAAGATCGGAAAAAGGATGTGTACATGCAGCATTAATGTTAGACTTTAGTAATAATAAAGATATGTTAGATTATTTTGAACATACTTTAGATGGAATGGTTTTGAATTACTTCCAAGCATGGAAAACTAAAT